>NC_139410.1:32794435-32816935 GCF_905368555.1 Meleagris gallopavo | reverse complement strand
TAAGTTCATCTAATTCTTTATGTCCTGTATACGAACCTCGACCATTTTTTAGCTTGCTGTCTCCTCAGTGTACATTAGCAAAAAGAAATTGAGACATGGTATAGTTGTCATGCTTCATTGATTCGAAATATTTTTTTTTTTGTTAATGGCGTATTTAATATTTAGTTTTCCTCCTGTCCATGGTAATGCTTTTCAAGTAAGAGTAATAAAACTTTTAGAGTGCATATGTGTTTGTCCTGTTGACTTGACACCATTTTCTGTGCTGCAGTTAAAGTCCTGTTGAAGCAGAGATTGCAAGCCAGAACCAGCGGGCTAATTGCCTATCTGAACACAGAGAGTTTTATGTGCTCTTGCATAACGTACAAATTATTTCTCAAATTGACATTATTTAGCGTCTGCTAAATATTTCTGTTATTCCTGATGTGCTTTCAGACCTCTATTTATATAGAGACTGGTTGTAGTGTCATACTGGTTTTGGTTCCTCATCTTAAGAGCATTACAAAACTCATTATAAAAGCCAGATCCTAGGCGCAGTCGATGAGTGAATTCCTTGTGTTAAGACTCAGGCCAGGTATTAATGAAGTTGTGGTGTGAATGAACACTGCTGGTAGATTTAATCTGGGAAAGACTTGAGATAATATTAGTGAAAAAAGCAAAGTAACTGGGTTAGTTGTTGAATGAAGCATCGAGGAACAAACCTGCCAGACAAGTGTCATTACCATTCTTAAATGGGCATGTAAGCTGGATGTCTCATTAGATTAAATTGTTATGGATGTCCACTCATCTGTGGAAAAGATGTTTTTATTCTAGTCAGTGTATTGCCTTCCTTTTCTAATGCGTGTCTCGCTAACAGTCTTCATACTTGTGTCACCTGAGGATCAGAAAGCTAAAATACACATCATCTGCAACTATTTTGGGGAGATTGTTTGAAAGCTGAACCTAGCTTTCAATCCAGCTCCATTACCACTGTAATTGTATTACGGAAACTCAATCATCCCAGAGTTCGGAGAGCCATCTTTGAAGTGGCTGGTATCAAATATTTTAAAGATCTGCCTAAATTTTTAAAAAGCACCATTGTCTTTAATGACACTTAAACTTCTGAGTCACTTGCGAGCCTGGTGAGGGTGGTAGGCTTTTTTAGCTCTTTGGAGATGTGCATTGGGCTGGCTTCTATTTGCACACTTGATTCCACACCGTGTTTTTGAAGAATAAAGGCATTAGAAAATGCATTTCATGAGAAGTCTGGTTTTTAAAGCAGAATAGTTCTTTTTCAAGCAGACTGGCTTCTTGCTTGAAAGATTATCTTCCCCTATCCCTGTCCCTTGAGCCCAATAAAAAGCTGAAAAGCATTGAGAACTTCTGCTGGAGGTGCCTCTAACACCTTACCCACTTAGAGGATGAGTTGCTGTCATGTTAGTGCATTCCCTCTCATTGCAGGCCAACATATGAAGCTCATCGTGTTTCTTCTCCCGGTTATTTGAGACTGTAATCCCCATTTGTCCTTCATTTCACAGTATGGCACACTGTGGCCATTGAGGAATGTGCATGTCAGTATAAGGGACCAGGAAACACAAGTTTAAGTATTCTGCTTTAGTCCTGATGTGGTTTATTTATGCATTCCTTTGGTATTGTGAATGCTTTCTTCACCTATAATTGCCAGGGAACAGGCAACAAAGGCTTCGCTTACCAAAAAATTCTTGGAGGATGAAGAAACAGTAATGTTGGAAGTCTGATACTGCTGAATTAAGCAGAGCATTCGATTTTCCTGTACTAAGTATAGCAATATAATAGTTGAGTAAAGAATCTTAATTTCAAAATTGATATTAAAAATATGAAATAAACTCTATAGGTTTATTTTATAGTTCCATAGGTAGAGTTAACAAAATTTTAGTTATTAGGAACTGAACATGTAACAACAGTTAATAAAGTCCAAAAAATAAAAATAGAGCACTTGCTTCAATGCAAGCACGTACATTTAAATATGCTTTGAGTCGAAATTAAGTTTGATCATCAGGTTAATTTGTTGGTGGTGGTTTGATCATAAAGTCATCATTTGGTCAAAGGGAGACAGTGAAAGCAAACCTCTCTACTGTGAAAGATGCTTTAATCAAATGATGGTTTTGCATTTGGGTGATGTGTGCTTCCTGTGTAATTACATCCAGTTCACGGTGGTCAGTGAGGACATGTCAGTAAAAGAAGAAGGGAAGGAGACATTTGGGTTCTCCTTCCCCTGATGAAGTACATTGGGTAATTCTCTTCACCTCTTTTACTTACCCCTTGTTTGAAATGGGGCTAATAAGGCTTATAATTTGTATGCTTAGTATGCAAATTGGCAAAGTAAAGCATGCTTAAAAAATTGCCAGTGAATTTGGAGAGCTATTTTTCCTATTAAATCTGTGAAAGAAGAAAGTGTCCAAATGCAGTTGTCTAATTGCACCTTTGTAAACTGTGTGGAGTAAGTATAAACGTGACTCCTCCATGGCATCTCTTTAGAAAGTCTTTTTGCCATAAGAAGAATAATGGCAGCATACTCAGCAGGCTGCGGTGGGATGAGATAGCATGCTTGCAGCATTTCTTTGCAGCATAATTGCAGCATCAATGAACCATGAATTCAGCCTAATTAACATAACTGGAACCACTGCAATCATGCTGCCATTCAATTTACTTTTTGAACATTCTGGTGAAGTATCACGCTTATACTGTTTATTACTGAGAAGCTGTAGAGAACTGTCCACTTGCTTTCTCGCTTCTGTCTTGATGTATTTTTATTATTTCAGGATAGCTGGAGAACTTCAGACGTGGAAGATCATTGGCTCTCTGGTTCCATTACCGAATCTACAAATAATTCTGTATTACTTCCTGTAGAAAGCAATTAAACAGTTTAGTGTACTATAAAACTCAGAGTAAATGCACTAAAGTCTGAATTTCCAAGTTAGACACAGGTTCTGAATTGTAATGGATAACTAATGGCAAGGAATTTTGGAACTACTTTGGGTAAGGACTGCATTCCCCACATTTTAAAAATAGCAGTTTCTGTTGCTCTTTGCAAACACTATACCTAGGAGAAACATTTTTAGACAGAATGGGATTTTTTAAATGTTGCCGTTGGTTGAGCTGCAATACAGTGAGGAAGCCATGAAGTGGATCAGGTAGCACAGTCCTCAGCAACAGGGTAAAATAACCAGCTCTTTTGCACTGAGAAGTCAAGGGGCTGCAAAATAAAGCATTCACTGGAAAATAAGGGAGCTGGAACTGGAAGGCTTCCTGTGTCTGGCTTAGCCATTAGGCCAGAGGTGCTGACCGGTGGCACTGATGCCACTGCAGAGTGATGCACAGCCAGGAGCTCCTTCTGCCATTTATGACAGAACGGAGCTAAAAACTTTGGAATCTCAGCTGTGTTGTTTACTGAGTAAACACTTTTTCTTGCAACTGATTCTGGGCATCTGCAGTGATGGTGTTTGACCACATCTAAATGGTGACGTAGCCCTTGCTTTTTTTTTTTAGCACAGAAGAGGAAAGTTAGCTTAAATTTCTAAAAAAACTACTTAGTAAGAAAACAGCAAATAGCCAAGTTCTGTGTGAGGGTCTGGAAATGCTAAGGTTGGAAGTTGTAGTTGCTACAGGAATTTCCTGCTCAGAACGTCTCCCATGTGTGTGCACATATAGATACACATAGACAAAGTCCGAGCTTCTGAAATAACAAGTTGTACTTAATCTGAAGGACAGTTTCATTGAGAATAGCTGTTCCCATGGTATGAGACCTGTAAGGAAGGTGCCAGAAATGACAGACAAGTCAGCGAGCAGCAGCAGGGCAGCGCTGCTATGAGGGACAGGTGCTTGCAAAAAGGTTGTGTTGCAGGTTCTCAGTCGGTGATGCTTTTACATAGCATGATTTGTAGTGCAGCTGTCTGGAAGCAATGAATGATGTCTCTGAGCAGCATGTCATTTGAGGGGATGGGTTAGTCTTCCAGGTAGCTGTTTGGTAGAAGGCATTTTTTTGAAGCTTATGTTGTCTACACCCATTACAGTGTGTTCTGGGAGGGCTCCTGTCTCACAGGTTGGTTTGAAGGCAAGTGCTTTCAAGTGAGAAACAGAAATTTCAGTAAAATAGTCCACAGTGTTTTTATTTGTTTTGAGGACTGTCTGCTTTTTCCTTGGGTTGTATTTCAGCCCTTTTCGTTTGCCTGCTGACTCAGAAGATTCTATATTCATGTTGACTCTCAGCGTCAAGATTTTCATTTGTTCATTGCTTTTTTTCCCCTGATGATTTCAACTGAGGAAGTTAGTTGTTACACTTTTCACTCTAAGCATCTGAGTATAAATTTAGCACTGGAGAACTGCAGACCTTTTGAAATAGCCATCCCAGTCATCTGTTGCTTCCTTTTGTGTCCTGCTGTGACCCTCAGTTAGCAGCTGAGATCACGTGAAGCTCTTTTCTGTATTTCTCCTGGAGTGGTGTTAGAATTTATCACTGACCTTCTGATTCTGCTTTTCTCTGTTAAGATGCTCAGTGAGAGGTGGGCATTTTCTTCAGCCTCCTTTTTCTGCTTCTAATACAAAAACTGGATGTTTGTGGGTTGTTTTTTTTTTTCCCCCCAAACCTTAGTTGTTAAGGTTCGTTTCATTTGACCATCTGATGCATGTATAACTAAATTAAACACTGTTTCTTATCTGGTTGGATGATCAGGGGAAAGTTGAACATCTCAAGGCAGTCTTTCTGGGAAATGAAGACAGCAAAAATAATTTCTACTGTTATCTGAAAATGTGGGCCCATGGACGTGTGGATGGTTTAGTGGCAGTCAAGGCCTGGTCTTATAAGCCTTTGTGCTTCATGAAAGGGCTCACAGAAGAAAACTACAGCAGTAAGGATCAGTGATGGATTTTTTGAGAGAAGTTGACTATACAGACCCATGGCACCTAAAGAGGGGCTAGCAAAAGTCTGAACAGAGCTGGCTGATGTCCTTGCAAGGCCACGTTCTGTCACTGCTGAAAGGCTGTGGACGTTACAGGAGGTCTGTGAAGGTGGGACAATTGTAGCACCCAGAAAAGAACCAGAGGTCAGCCCTGGAAACAGAAGAGCCTAGAATGGGTCACAGTGCCTCATCAGTCAGGTACGTAGGCGTTATAAAATGCACTCTTTCATGTAGGAACATATTTGAAGAAGAGTTCAGCTTGGCATTGTCTGTCTCTTCAAGGTAGTCCATAGAGATGTGGGTCCAGCAATTCAGTGAATTACTTTTTCAAGGTAGTAAATGCATGCATGCAACCTTAATTAGTGTGAGTGGCCAAACTGGCCTGCTAGCATCACCAGAGTGGTGGAGGAAGGGATCCAAGCAGATGGGTGAAGAAGGATGACTGCCGATGAGTTGTTTCTCGTTTTGAGTGAGCTGCTGGGGTGCTGATCTAGTTTGTACCTGCACTGTGATTAATATCCTGTGTATGGCTCAGAACAGAGTACTAGAATATCGTGTACATGATTGTTGTATAACAAAGTGAAGAAATCTGGCAGTTTCATCTTCAGCAGTGACTCTTTTCACTGAAACCAGCTTGCAGGCCGCAGTGGCTGCAGGATGGTTTGGAAAGCTAGCTGGTGTAATTCTGGGTTTTAGGTGTCAGTTAGTCACACTTTTCTCAGAAGACACAACAAGCATTTTAGCTGAGACTCTCCCAGTGTACATTTATTAAAGGTAGGGTCAAGCAGAGGGCTGGCTGCGGGTGAGGAAGAGTTGAAGGAAGTGCATAGAATAGCTAAAGCAGTTGGTTCCTGGAAGACCGAGCCTGTGAATCATCCCTTTGGAAATGGAGGAGGAGAAAGCAGTGCCAGTTAATTACCACAAAAGATGATGATAAGCATCTAAACTGTGGGCAGAGATCACGGTCCTTCAGAATCTTATTCCTGATTTGAGCCCTACCAGCTGCGATATGTAAACTCAGGAAGATGACTGAACATTGATACTTTAAAAGTTCAATAGTCACGCTTGTTATTGTATGCACTTACTGAGAATTGACAGAAGAAAATGTTTTTGAGAGGAGTTTCCAAGAAGAGATCACATTTCTAGTTTAGTGTGCAGCAAAACCAGTGTGTTTGAATGGCTGTCAGATTGGGTAGAAATAGAGAATAACTGCTCTGTGGTAACATATTGCAAAGGAAATAATCCGTCTCCTTCAGAACCACTATTTTTTATTGGTCATAGGTGCAAATTCTAAAGCAACTCAGACCAAATGTCAGAAGTAATTTGAGCATTTGGTATTTTAAACATAATTGCACTATTTCCACAAAGACCGTTGCGTGTATTCCTGGATGCTTTTAAACATTTGTACTTTTCTGCCTTTCATACAAATTCATGAAATAAGGTCCTAGTAAATGCTGAAAATTGTAAGTTGGTTATTCTCACTGAAGGAAATCAATCACAAAATGTTAAGGAAATATGTTTGTAGATAAATACAGACCTCTTCTGTATGTGCTGATGGAAGGTGTTTTCAGACTTTTGGTACAAAATAATGACCAATTTCACCTTTGATATCTATCACTGCTTTTTTCCTACGGGATTTATCTTTTTAGTCAGTCATTCCTGGGCATTGAACAAATGAAGAAATATTTTAAGGAGAAGCATAGAGGAAAAATAATTTTTTTCATGAAGAAGTAACATTGTGTACCTCATGGAGGTAGCTTTAGTAGAAATAATGTAATCAGGGAAAGCCATAGGTAAATGAAATAATGTAAGAGGAAGAAATGATGAAAGCTAGGGGCATGGTGATGATCAGCTGAAAAAAAGGATCTGAAATCTGGGGGCTGTAGCTTAATGCAGTGGCTGGTGAGCTGAGCCCAGCCTTCCTGGTTCTTACTGCCTTGTTTGACCCTGTGCAGTGATGTCAACCACACAGCCCTGATTTCAGTTGATCATATTAATACTGAGTCTTCTTTTCATCCAGAGGCTCTCATCTGCCTTCATGTCAATCCTTATCGAAGTCCTTGGGATACACACACAGCAACTTGTCTGTTGTCCCCGTGTCTTCCTGTGGTCGCAATGTCTTCCTGCAATCTAGTCAGGTCCATTTGCTGCCAGTGCTAAATGATATCAGCCAGAGAACCTCGTGTGCCACTCATTGCCTGGCCATCAGGTGAGCAAAGCTGTGGGTCCTCACCCAGCCTGCTGCCATCGTCCTGTGGTAGGGATGGACTCTGGGACACAAAGCCTTTGGCCTCAGAGTTCTCTGCCCCATGGAATTTTCTGAATATCTGGAGGTGCCCATCTTCCATGTAAACAACAGCCCAGCACTTTGATTAATTTTAAGGTGATAGCCTCTTAAGAGACTCTGAAAACTGGTTTTAAATTAACAGCCTATTTTACATAAAAGGCATATATTGATGAAAATAGTCCGTGACTTTTTGCTCAGTCCCATTACCCTCCTCTAATTCATGTGCACAAGATAAGATTTCCAGTGATCTCACTGTTTACCAAAACCTGACGTACTTAAAGGTTAATGTGTACTTTTTGTTACTTTCTGGTGAGAGTTTCGTCTCCTGTTTTCTTCACAAAGAAAAATAAAGGCAAAGGAGAAAAGTACTTCCAGAAAGCACCTTGTGGTACTGATGACCCATCAAAATTATCTGAACGCTTGTATGAGAACTGGAAGTTTCCTAGCTATGTTTTTGCGTGTAATGCTTCTGAATGTCTTATGGCCAGGTATTTTCCTGATCTTATTCAGTAATGACTGCAATGCCAGATATTGCTGATATTGGCAAATCTGATATTTGAGTTACCCGTTGTGCTGTAAGCCCTTCTGCAACATGCTGAGCGTGCTTAACCCTTTTTTAATCCAGCGTGGTAGGAAAATAGTCAGCAGTTCACAAGATGCTTTCTGTATGCTGAGGAAGAGCATAACAAAATGAATGTGCAGTGTAACTGAAGTAAGAGAACTTTTGGTTGGGAGAGGAAAGGAAAAAGGGTGATATATGAAAAGATGTGCAAGGTGAAGTGCTGATATTTGTACAGAAATGTTTCTGAGAAGCAAAGGTAATACAGCAGCATAAGGAAAATGAAATGTTAAAGGTGTTCACACATTCATGTGAGTACTGGTAGAACGCCTCTTGGATTTATTGTGCAGTCCATATGTATGTGATCATGTACTCTGCAAATGAGGGCCAGTTAGAGCAAATAGCTGATCATCCTCAAACAGAGGATAGTATTTTTTCCAGAAATTGGTTCTATAAAAAACTTGCTTATTTCAAGAATTCTGACTTCAGACAAATAATCCAGAATTAAAGCTTGATTGATGCTAAAGAAACAGAAACATTGCTTGTTCAGAATTGTAGTGAGAATGCTCCTGTTTGAAAGGCATTCTAAAATATTGTGGGTATTAATGATACATTTAGTGTGTTAGAGGTATATGCAGAGTTTATATGAGGTTTATTTATAAAATAAAAATCTCTAGATGCTTTTTATACTTGGAGCTTAAAGGTCATGATTATGACATGTTTGATTTGGATCACAAGGTTTAGGAAAGGTGTCTATCCAAACTTCTTAAAGCTATAGCTATATCTTTGTGTAGACATGCTCTATTGACAGCATAGAAAATATAAAATATCTTATTAATTTATTCAGCAATGTTATTTTAGGCTTTCTGTTCTTGGTGAGACATTTTTTCCTTTCTGTATTAGCATGAATAAATGGCTACAAAAAACTGAAGTTAAAATCTATACCTCGAGTCCACTTCGGCATATGTCAAAGTGGATAGGGTTCTCTCTCAGTGGAGGATGGTAGAACGTGAAAGCCCAGCTCTTTGCTGAGGCTGAGATTAGATCTCAATGCAAGGAAAAAGCAACAAAGGTCTCCAAAATATCTGAAATCTGCAAATACTTCCTGTATTTAACCTACACTTTTGTTGCGTGACTGTAAAGAACAGCAAATCTTTGTTCTTTCCTCCTCAGCTCCCATTCAATCACTTCAGAGACATAGGAGAAAAGTTTTTGGGAGCAAACTCATTATCAGCCTTCGTACAGTTTCCATCTACCCTTTCTGTCAACTGTGTGTACATCAAAACTATGAGCTCACATCCAATCGTAAAGATTTTTAAAAACTTATTTGTATGTATACTGTGTGTGTCAAGCATATAAGTGAATATAAGCATAGTTCACCCATACCAAGGTCCTTTATATCTTTGAAGTGTAGCTGATGTGCTATGACTGGTAAGAGGAACTTGCTGTTGGGTTCAGGTGGGAATTACATCTGCTGTAGATGCAGAAACAACAAACGCTTCTCTTGGTAGGAGCCTGAAGTGCTTCAGAAAATCATTCAGGTTCTTCCATTTGTGAAAACTTTTAGGGCTGTTTTTGGTGCCTGCAAAAGAATCCCTCAGATGCACTTCTCATATCCCTTGGGCTTGATGATAGGAAGGTGCTGGTTTAGCAGCATCAAGGTAGTCTGGTGATCTTGTGCACCAAGGAGCACGGCTGTAGATTCAGTGATTCATATATCTAGAATGCAGAAGGCTGTAGTCTACATCACTTAGAGCTGGAAGTACAGCAAGAAAGATGGTTCAGAGCTTCTTTCAGCTCAGCTCGTAATTTGAATCTGAAATAAATTAATGGAGTAGTCCTGCTTACAGCTCATCAGCTGCAGAGGTATTATTAAAGAACTGGTGTCCTATTCACTATGAGCACCTGTGTCTAAAGCCACGTTGTGATTGTTCAGAGGCGCAGGATGAGACTTCTGTGTCTCAGAACAGAATAGAAAACATAAATATGTGGAACATTCCAATCATCGCACTTATTCTTAATTTCATCTCAACAAGGTTACTCTTTTGGAAAACCATCGTAAAAGCAATCCACTCTTTTCAGTTAAAAGCCATTCATACGGTGACAAACCGCTGTTCTTCCATTTATATCTGTATTCATCCATTTAAACTCTAAAGATTTCCAGCTTACTTCTTGGATTTATAGCCAGCTGGCTGTTATGTGTAATATGAACATATTCTGACTGTGCATTAAACATTTTGTCTCATTTAACCCGTAATTGTAATGCTCACTTTAGGCCACAGCTCACCTGCACGTGTTTAGCATTCACTGTGCAAGTTCCCAGAATCATGACTTGCTATCTCTCCATGTATGCACAATCTACTGCTATTAGAGAAAAGTTAAGTCAAAAAAAAAAAAAAAAAAAAAGAAAGAAAGAAAGAAAGAAAAAATCTCCTGGCACTGAGTTGGATAAAATGAATATGTTCAAGATGGTGGGCCATAACCGAGCCAGCTCTTGTGGGATCGGTGCCCACTTTTTGGCATTTACAATAAACTTTGGAACAACTTTGTAACATGAATGTTTTAATAGCAACTGGGAAGGGGGGGAGGAAAGGCAGGGAAGAAGGACATATGCCCTCTTTTTTTTTTTTTTTTTTTAAATGACTGCTACATTACTGATTTTTCCAAGTGTAGTCCAAAAAGCCATACCTGTTTGTTAGCAGATTTTGATGGTCGCTCTGGGTTAAAGGAATTTACTTGAAGTGTTATTCTGAATTACCATAAGTTACTGAACATCAATGAGAAACTTACATTCAACAAAAGGCTTAATATTTTTTACTGTACTTCAACATTGTAAGAAATACAGTATATCTTTATTTTTTCTTTATGTAACGTCATTGGGCTCTAAGAGAGGCAATAGAACTATTAATTAATAGCACTAGTCCTGGATAATATCATAGTAAGCAATACAAAATCTTCAAGCACGTTTGTTCTTGCCAGCTATCAAGAGGAACCTTTACATATTTTAAAGGCCCATTAGGTTTGTTTACATACTCAATTGAAGCTGGTATGCTTTGCTTTCAGTGCAGCTGCCACTGGCAGGGACTGCACCAAGCTTCAGTATTTGAATTTCCTGCCTGTTGCATGCAGTCTCTAATAGACTGTCACCAGTACAGGGCAACTTGTCTCTCAGTGACAGCATGTAGGACCCAAAACAGTGTAGTTCCCAAACCTAGAGATTCTGGGGCTTGCTATCATTAAAAAAAAAAGAAAGAAAGAAAATAACTGAAAATACATATATCAGAAGCGATTTTCCACAGTGAAAAAGGTGGTCAGTGCAAAACAGTGCCTTCAGGTATATTTTCCGACAGAACAACAAAAATGTGCTGTGCTTTAAATTGCACTAGCAATCTGGAAAGGATTTTCTGACTGGAGTTATGTTAAGTGTTAATAGTGAAACCTGGGTACTTTTTCCTTTGATCTCTCCTCTAGCTCATATAGAATAATAGGATGAAAATAAAATGCCATTTATATGAACACCTTGTTCTTTTGATGTTAGCAGAAAAAATTCTGTCTGCAACTACAACTTAGCAGCCAGTGCATCTGCTTCTTTTAGCTGGACTTCTAACTTGCCATGACTTTTAACAAAAAAGTATCTCAATCATTTTTTTGGTGTAGTTCGTGAACCTTGCTATGATTTTTCTCCAAGTGTATTTAGTTACATTTGCAGAAGGTGTAAAAATAGGTAAACAGGACCAGTAAATGAGTGGCTGATGCATGTTTGTATGCTGCTACCTTTCAAAATCCAGTATTGCTTGTTCCTTGACTACTGGGGAAAAATGTTCAATTAGCTGGCACTAAGAGAGACAGTAAGGTTATGTGACCCCAGGAATAAATAATAATTGGGGCAGTTGAGGTTAGGATAGGTGCTAGTTTTCAGAACCCTCCTTTTTCCATCCACAGTTTCCATTTCTGATGTCTGAGGTGGGAACCAAGCCTTTGTCCACCTCTACAGGAGTGACTGTAGAAGCATTGTAGCTGGTAGCTAATAGTTATAGGTCTGCTTTGCTATTATGTAAAGATCTACAAGACAGATAACCTACAGATCAGCATGAATAACTTTTAGCTAATTGTTCCCTAGGGTTGATCGGTAGTGTTTCTTTAGGAGTCATTATTGTGAGCACTTATTTAAAGTGAAGCTACTACTTTCAAATCCCTTAATAAGATTGTTCTCCACCATAGGCCCCGAGTGCACGGAAACAGCTGAGTTGTGTTTATTGTGATGATTGATGGTGTCTCGTTGTGATCCCAGCCTCAGTTGTAACCTCCAAGAGTGGATGAGATGGGCATGAAGCTCTGTGCCAAATGAAAGCAAATAAACTGAAGTCCTGCAGTTCACCAATGTCATAATTGCTGCTGTCCAGGAAGAGGAATTAACGTGTGTGAACACAAGCTAGAAGAGATCCAGTGGCCAAGCAATATCTTGGGTGTCGAATGTCTCTCTAAGGCCTTACATCCCACTGTAATTTATATTTAGCTATTAAGCTTATTAGATAGAAGCACTCAGCTCGTTGTACGCCGTTTGCAAGGGAAGCCTCTATCTTAGTGCTGGGTAAGTGCACTGGGTCACTGCAGTTGAGGTTGCATGAGCAGTGACAAAGTTTGTTGCTCTGTCAAAATGCATCAGAGCTCTATCCAGCTCTTCATTTTAGTGGAACACAAGTCTCTGTTCATCTCAGGAGTTCTCATTTCACATGTCTGTACACTGTATGTGGTCCCAGAGTTCTGTTCTTCCAGACCAGCCTTTTGCATTAATTAAAGGAGTGATGTGAGACTCTTTGGAGAAGTAGTCAAAGAGTTACAGAGACTATTCGTTTTTCTGTACAATAAAAATGTGATTGCCCTACTTCTGTGGTTACCATGAAACAAATCTGCTCTGTCATGAAGTTGGTGGGGTACAAGTTAACACAAGGTAATAAAGGAATAATAATGAAGTAAACCAGCAAAGGCACGGTCTTTTATGATGAAACCGGTCTGATCCTATTGCAATCTAAGGGCCGACTGCAAATAGTGTTTGCTGTTGCCTGGATATGTCCAATTTACATATATACAAAGTGTGTGAGTAAAGCCGTAAAAATATACTTAGTATTTTACTTTTTTTTTCCTTGAAAGTAATTTGCTATTGTTCAAACTTTCAGCTTTCACTGGTTTTGTTTCCAAAGCCCCAGAAGGAAGAGAAAATAACAAAAGTCTGTAAAGGCAAAAGGGATATGTTCTCATTTCAGTTCACAGAATTTCCTGCCTTTAAACAATACAAATATATGCCCTTAGGTTTAAAACGTGCTGGAAGGATACGGCATCCTTGAAGCAGATCTAATTAAGGGCGAGTCTGCTATAGGAACAGAGAGTTTTACCAGCAAGCCCCATATATCTCAGTGAGAATTGACCAGGCTTTAACCATGTTGCCAAAATCCTAAAGTGTTGACTCTCGTAACTGAATAAATGTTAAAAAATTGCAAGCAAATGCTAAGCTGTGTTGAACACAACTAAAATCTAATGCTTAATAATTGTGTCCCATGTAAAATAACTACGAAACAAAACTCTGAAATGTATTTGCAAGCAGAACAGACATAGTGTATCTTCACTATGTAAAACCCTTTAAAGTGCATTGCTTCCCTTGGAACAATGTTCCATAGCCAGAAGGTGTTGCTTCCTGACACTCAGTACTGGAGGACCCATGCAGCATGGACTCAGCTGGCATTCGTTGTAGAATGAATTGGCATTCAGTAGAAAGAGCATGACAGGCAGGGGGACCACCATCCAAGTTGGTGGCTTAGGCATTGAATTTTTTGCCTTAATTAAGCTCTTTTATTTTGATTTTCCTATTTGCCACTGAATTCTTGTGTTTCCTTCCAATACAGTGCACTATTCTGTGAGCACTCATTATCACGATCACTTGAGGTGTCTCCACGTGAACAATTTTTAGAGTTGTAGATGTAAGGCATTGGGTTGAACTGTTGGGGTTGGGCTCACTGCATCTCCATAAGTTTATTTTTTTTAATGCAGTAATGTTCATGCTCATCCATGTTGACATTGTCCTGACTGAAGCTTCAGTTCTGGTACAGCGAAGGTGTAAAAATATCTTATACAGCAACACGTTTTCAAGTGGAGTCCTTGTGTTGGTGCACGGTCCTCATGGCCAGAAGCAAATGACTGGACCTTATGATTTTAATGTCCTGTGGCTGAGGTAGCTGTGCAACAGTCCTGTGTTTTTCTTATCATGTGAATGTACTCGTAACAAAATGTGGTTTAGATTTTTGTGTGCTTACAATTATTATTTTTAATTAATTTCGTGAGCATTTCAGATAAAGTTTACTTCGGCTAAACATCCTAATGAAAGTGGGCTTCTTCTTTGATTATTTATTTCTTGGGGTACCTGAGAAAGCGTTAAGTAATTAAGGTGAAATATGTGTTTTCCTGAGGAACGCACACAAGCTTGCATTTGGGCAGTTGAGTGAATGATCAAAACCAGATGTGAGCAAGTGGAACATTTTACATAAATTTATTAAAATCATTATTTACCTGTAAGTTATAAGAAGGGCTTAGTTGCATGAGTTTGTTGCCAGTACGTACTGCCAATAATCTGCCAAAAAGCAGCTTGCTGGCAAAATCACTGAAATGGTTAGCTTATGCTTGCACAGAACATTACAACCCCAAGTCAAATGAAAATCTACTATAAACGAACTCTTTGATGCTGGATTCACTGGAATATGTTATTGATATATGCTCTACAGTTTATACAGATTATGTATACTGTACAAGAAATATGGATATCTATTAAGCATAACTTGATATATAATCATTTAGGACACTTATTGTTTTCAGTATTTGCTATGAGTAAGATCGTACAGTGACTATTTGATTTTAAAAGAGAGACTCTTCAAGTGCAACCCAAAGCACTGGAATACTATTTGTTCAATTAATACGAAGTGGCTATTGAAAACGTAAAATATCTGACATCTATACAAAGTAATTTTAAAGGCAACTTTTCTTTTAGGAACAGTTTATACATTACATAAACTCATATTTTTCATCCAAGTATCATTTCGAGAATAGCAAGCTTAAATATTGGAGGCCATAGGGAAACATAATATTACGATAATGTTCTTTGGTGCGGTTTGGAAGGTTTTAGGAAACATTTGGAAGTATTTTTCTCATAAAGTCACTTAACTATTGAAGTGTTATGATAGCACTCCCTTCTGCATTGCGTGTGTTGCAAAACAGCCTGGTTAAAGGGGGCATCCATTCTATATATCCTGATTAGAAGGATTTCCACAAGACAGGAAATTATATGCTGCAGGATCCTGGCATTAGTTTTAATTAAAAAGAGAAAAGAAAAATAAAATGAAAGAGTATATGATTTAAACTGTGATACAAGTTTTCAAATACTAATTCCCAGTTCTTTTTAGCAGAAATGATACTGTATTGTTTGGAGTTCTATGTGAAATTTGCATTTTCTAAATAAGTGCTCGAGCTGTGCTGGTTTTTTTTTTTTTGTTTTTTTTTTTTTAAGTAAGCAGTAATAAACATGACCAATCCTTTAGGATCCTAAAGAACCTTAAAAACCTTGTAATTCTCAGAAGCTTAACCTTTTTTTCCGTAGTGTAATTCATTCGTTTGAACTTTTATGGAAGCAGAACTTAAGCTCAGAATTTCTGAATTTCTGTCCGTTGTTACCAAGATGAATCTTGCTGCTCCAAAAATGGATCTGTTCCTTTGCAGTGCTGGTGTAGCAGATCTGCAGAGTGGTGATGTTTAATTATAGAGAAAATTAGTTTTTTTTTTTGTTTTTTTGTTTTTTTAAAAAGCCCTCAATTGATGCTTGTTTTTACACCTTGCTCAAAACAATGCATAATTTATTTTTATCTGTGTTATAAAATCTGTATTGTAGTTTACTGCCATCATTCTAAGGAATTTCGAACTTATCACCATTTCATGTGTTGAGGACAGTGGTCTTACGAATTACAGCTGTACACTGGGTCTTATGTTTAGTTTTGAAGGATTTCAGGAAACTCAAGATGTGAATTTAGTTGTTTAGAGCCAAACCTGTCTATCTTGAAGTCAGAGCGAGTTTGGTTGTGACATCAATGGCTACGATCTCTCTTCCAGTAATAAAGTGCAGAGTAATCAACATCTGCTTGGTTTTGCTGACCTAAAGCAATTAAGACATTGTTGAAATAATTTATCAGCACTAAATATGTAAGAAAATGGAATGATCCCACAAGCTGGGACTCAACATGCTTTTGGCTCACATCATGTACAAGAAGAGCGGCAGCGCAGAGGACTCAAAACCAGGAAAGCATAGGCTTTCAGGGGCTGTATTTGTTTTGGAGTCATTTCACCTGCCTTTCTTCCTGTTTTGCATAGCTTCACTGCAGGCTTATGTTTTGGAAGGTGGTACCTTTCTGTGTATTTTGGGAAATATTGGTTGAAGAGCACTTTTAGTTAAAATTCAGGTCATCTGGTATGTGGGCTTTACAGTGCAGCTTGGGCGGTGATCTTCATGTTAGGAATTCAACTCGAGGGAATGTTGGTGGATGAGTTGACCGTGCTCCGTGCATTGAGGCTCAGGTATGGCATCTTAGGAAATAAAATAATAGGAGCATAGTTGAATGCAAGAGAGACTAAACTGGGAAGAAAAATGTAAATGCTAGCAGGGGAATTTCTTGGCAGCGTCAAATAGGAATAGTAGATATTGAGGGATTTTGCTCAGGAATTACTTGGAAACATAGGTGGAAGTTAGGGTTCGAGGAATGTGAGAATTATCCTGTTTCTATTCTACTCTCCCGAGATCTTTCCTCTCCCCGCTCCTAAGGACCACATTCCAAGTTGAGCCAAAAGCAGCCACGTGCAGTTGTCCTGGATCCGGCCTCACTTCCCTGGGAGCAGATCTTGCATCCAGCCTGCCAGGCATGCACACCTCCAGGGCTTGTTGTGTTCAGCTGATCTCTTGCCAAAATGGCAGAGTTTTTGGTCATACCTAGATGCAAAACCTACATCTTTGGCCTTGACTATAGTCAGAAAGTTGATGGGATGTGGCCCTTAGCAACCTGGTAGAACTGGATGGACTTTGGGCAGGAGGTTGGAAGTGATTTCCTGACTCTGTTCTGTATTTCTCATGTCATGGAGGAGACAGCTGATAGAAGACAGTGACAGAGGGGAATGAGCACATCTCAAATATTTTAATGCTTCTATATATTTTACTTCACTAACAGGGAAGAGGTGCTGTTAGCACTCCAAATCTCTACGTAAACCCTACTTATTCTACTCAGGAAAATGTATGTTCAGCTGTGGAAAGACATGCTCAGCCATAGACCTTGTATTTTCTTTTGCCTTGCCCTTCCCAGTGCTTAATCTTGGCTCTGTTCAGTTTTATTTCTGCTCTCTCTCTTTGCTCCTAATCCGTGTCCATGCTTATAAGCCCCTAATATTTATATGGCATTATCTGTGTTAGAGATTACTGCTGACAAGTAATCTCTTCCCTCTTCTGAATGAAGAAATAGAAGCATTGCTGAAGATCAGAAAGTGAAATTAGATCCCAGAATATAATTGACAACTTCAGTTAACTCTAATATCAAATTCCTTAAATATTGGGAATCTCCTTTCGAGCTTTTGGGTTTCAACTGTAACTCAGCTCTAGAATATCTGACCACCCTCAACAGTTCTTTCTCACAGCTGAACAAAATGTGTCTGTAATGAAGAAAAAAAGTCACTAAAAGAGGGTCTTGAAGTTTTGTCACTTCATAGAATCATAGAATATCCACAGCTGGGATATTCCCAGTAATGATGGGAGCAAATTCATGATGGGAATGGTAAAAATTCCAGGAGGCAGAAGGTAAGAAAGGGCAAAAGTAGGATTTCCCAGTTACTGCAGAGCTTATGTCCATTATGGCAGTTATAAGGCAAATGGACTCCAGGTATTGGTGTCCCATTAGCTCTGCATGAACCATGAACCTCTGTCTGGTTTTAGGTCACATAAATTCTACTGGACACATTACAGGTAGCAAAGGGATGTTTGTGGTCATGTTGATAGAAAGACAAAGGAGATTCTCCAAAAATGAGTCTGTTAAATTGTGTGTCTGGACATGTCTTTGCATCAGTGGCAAAATAAACACGCAGCTTCGAAATGCATTCGTTGGATCTCCAAGGCCTGGGGAAGGTTTCTGATCTATCTGATTGTGGCTCTTAGGGACTGCAAATGACCCACTTGTACTTGGCTTTTGGAGAGCAGTTTTGCTTATGTTCTGTAAGTGCCATGAGATGAGACCAATTTCTGTTAGTAATTTGTTGTTAGGCAAAGGAAGGTGCTGCAAATGAATACATAGGATGTAATGTAACATTACAGAAGAGCAAGGGAAGATGCACAGGTCTTCTCCAAGTAAAATTTCATGAGTTTCCTCAGAGTGGGGTTTAAAATGGTACATCTGTCTTGATAGCTAGAAGCCAGCAACCTGCTGCCATAGCAGCCTTCTCCTGAAGCTTACATGCTCCACCTCCAGTAGCATCCTTCCCCTGCTCTGCCTCCCTGCAGTGGTGTTTTCTGAAGTTTGGACAGAAGTTTCAGAAACTGTGATCATGTCTGTGGGAGCAGGGGCTGGCTCCAAATAAGACACTGGAGGAGCTGTTTTGTTTTTTTCCCGAAGTTATAGACACCTTTGAGATTCCCAACTGGGCAGTGGTGTAGAAATCCTGCGTGCTCTTGATGATTTACATTGACCAAGATCCATGCAGGTACCAGGTGGAGAGATGACTCAGTCTGAAAGGTGAGAGGAAAAAAAAGAATGAATATGAATTTGGTAGAAGAAAGAAGAATGGCTAGAGCAAATATGCTCCAGAGAGAAGGCAAACAGGAAAAAAAAGTGTTAACTATACATTGTCTTTCTCCAGCATGCACTTGGGAAAGGCACATGAGCAGGTTTAGAAGACTCTGTGTTACTATTTTATTTTCAAGTCATTTATTTAAGTGTCATAAAGAACATTAGCAAGTGGCTAGGGACTACAGTATCCATTATATTATTCCAATCATGTGGACAGGTTTATACTACGTATGATTTAGAGTGGTCTTTCTGCAGTTAAAATTGTTATATTCAGGTACAACATTTTATACACGGTTGTATTTAGTAAAATCCAAGTGGCTGAACACAGGCACGTCTTCCAATCAAAGTCCAAAAAATTAATGCTTTTACATGAACACTGGGTCTTGCAGTGAGAGCTGTTTATGGCTCTCTGCCTACATCCTTTATCATGTCTCCGTTGTTGTTAGTAAAATATACAGAACTACTTTATGCCAAAACAATGGAAGTTAATGCAGATAACTTGTTCCAAAGTTAACCATCAAATAAATCTTTTTTTTTTTTTTAAACTGTTAAGTGAAATGGTGTTCTAAAACTTTTTAAAATTGTCAAGATGATGAATACTGTGTGTGTAATACAAGTAAATACAACAAAATTGATTGCACACATATGTCTTAAATAAAAGGGTATTAAATAGTTTATTCGGGAGAGAAATTAGTGAAGTTTTATCTAATATTATTAGAAATGGTGGAGCAGATTTATGAGGACTGAAAACTAAGGAAAAAACCTGTTTTGATGTAGAAATGGTGAAGTGAGGGGTAGATTGGCTGGGAGATTAAACACAGACAAGACAGAATACTTAGGTGGTCCAACCTTCAGTGCATCAAGTGGTTCTTCTCATGGCAATGATTTTTCAAAGTCTGCTAGTTAAATGTGATTGGATGAATCAGTACTCTTGACACTCTTACAGGCTTGTTGGTTTAAGGAAAATCCCCTTACCTATTTTCACCTCCCCTTTTCCCCTGCATAAATATGTGAAAATACATCCTCGCATGGGTGCCAGGTAACTAAACTAAGTTTTGTGTCATCTTACAAGGATTTTACAAATGAAATAATTGGGTAAAATAGAATACATAGTGACATTATTGATGTGTCCTAGGGTTTGGATCTTCATGACCCAATGATTTTAGATAATTCAGCTTAGGCTGCCACTTACTTGAGTCAGCCCTATGAAACTTGGTTCAGAACATGAGTCCAATCGTGGTCAGAGATACCCATGCTCTGAGCTTAACCACCCAAAGTGAGGTGATATCTGCAATGCTGACCTGACTTTTAAGAGTGTGTATGTGCTTAGTAGCTAGGCACATAGGAATATAGGCAGCCGTACCGAGTTGGTATCTTTATGATCTGGCTTAGGCATCACCTCAGGAAGGTTTATAAGCAGCATGTGCAGATTTCAGTTCACAAAATAATTTTTTTTTAAATCTACTTTAAGTGTTATTAGGAACAATAACCTATATCAGGTGCAGAAGGCCTTATTTGTAAAGGTGGTGAAAGGTTGAGAGTCTTAAGCGTGATGATTCACTGAGATGGGAAAAGCTCAATACGGGCATAATTGGGAACTTGTCTTGTTTGTAATGTGCATCATGGGTTTGGGTGAATGACTGAATGTGGCTGAACTGCTGTGGCTGCATCTACAGAGCAGCTCCACTACTGAACGGCGAGCAGTGAGAAAAAGGTGGATCTCAGAGGTCGTGTGGTCAGTGACTTGAAAATGCAGCTTTGTATAGATAAACATAAAAGTAACAACCAAGGAACAGCAACCCAAATCAAAGAATACACGTTGCATAGAGTAGTCACATGGCGTGCTGACTTAAGAAAGGGGATCTAAGGATTTTTGAAGAAAGAGTTCATATAGTGTATGTGTGTGTGTGTGTGTTTGTATTTTGGTAGTAATTTCAAAAGAAGAGGGCCTGTGTGTTCAGAGGTGTTGCAGGGCGGGGTGATTCCAGCATTTAAGTACATTTGTTTTGACAAACAGTTTGTTCACAGCTCAGAAAGGAGCTCTTGCTGTGATCGAGCAAAACTCTGAAGAACTGTGGAGGAGGTTGATAAAATGGAGCAAGTGTTCGCTTTAGTAAACAGTTCAATAAACAGGCTATAGTGTGTAAACATTTGGAAATTAAAAGGAAACAGAAAATTTAAATGTCTCTGCTTATCTGGAAGAGCCATAATCACACTGAAGGGCATGTAAGTAAATAATATTTGAGTAAATTAACTTGAGGTACAGACAGACATTTGGAGTGAGCATCCCGTGATGGCAACGCGTGTAGTTCTCTTTATGTTAATTTAGAAGAGTTGTGTTTGAATGGAAGAGCTTCACTGAGTGTTTCCTGAGCAAGGACCACGATTCATCCATCCCTACTTTAACTCAAGTGATGAAGTAAATCTGTGTTGTTGCATTTTAAGTATTACAAAAGGAGTTCAGCTCTGTGCAAGTGCATCCTGTCGTTGGAAGGGATTTCTGCTTTTAAGTTTTGATTTGTCTTCTCAGATGATCATTACAGAAACCAGGACAGGACAGTTGGATAAAATCCCTATTCCATGCTACAGGAACCTGTATGGCCCGTGTTATTAGACAGTAATATTTTTTCTGTATTAGTTTTCACTTAGCTGTGATGAAGGCACTTGCTGGTGTCAGCTTAGGCAGAGACAAGACTCATGTTATGTCGTTACACCACTGCGTTTGGCATTTATTAGCACTCTTAGCTGTAGTCTGAGCAAAAGTGCCAAGACTTCACTAGCTAAAATAACAGAAATTGCCCTTTTACTTCCCAGAGATGTTTCCTTAATTTTATTTTAGTAGGGAAGTAGTTTTGATCTCCCAGCCTGTGATGTCAGCAGTGTTTGGAGTTCAGAGACCTTTGGATCCCCAGCCTGTGAAGGTTTCACAGACACTGTATTCTCTAAGCTGTATATGCAGTGTGTTACTGAGTGGAGTTGTTGCTTGGATGGAAGTGCAATGCCAACTGTTTTTTGTCTTTTCATTTAATATTAATTAATTAAAAAATGCCAAGTGAGACTGCAATCCAGTGTAAACACTATATAGATTTTTCTCTTCCTTTTGCTAACAGGTTCATGCCAGAACATAAGCTTGCCCATTTGGAAAACATAATTGGTGTTAAAAGAAATGGAGATTCTTATCAACATGAGGGCCTGCCTGGGCAGCAGAAGAGCAGAGCTTTGGGAGGTTTAATGAAAAACAGCAACGCGTGTCATGAGTCTGGACTTTGTGAAGCACAGCCTGGACTTTGTACCACACAGCATGAGGAACTGCATTCCCCATTAACAGCAGCAGAGAAACTGAACAAGTCTGAAGCATCAGAAAGTACAAATCCTTGTCAAGAAGAAGATAAGCAACATGTGACTTTTAACCTTTGTAATATCTGGAGTGGAATGGACTATCAGCAGAGACCTTTACATGTTGCCTGGCCTCACAGGTGGTAAGTGGTGAACAAATCAAAATACTATACCTTCAAAAGATTTATGAATTTGACTTGATACTGTTTCTGTGACTTGACCGTCAAGTATAGAATAATTTCCTAAATACAAATTGACTTCACACACAAGCTTGCAGGGAAAAAACACATCACTGGCATCTGATTATTCAAAATAATTAATTTGAATATACATTCAGTCACGCTAACCAGACGTTTAACCATTGGTGCTAATGATTCCTCTTTTTTGCCCAGGAAAGAGATACCACTGCTGCTGAAACGATAAAGCTTAATTGTGGCAATACACTTTTCGTATGAAGCAATGCACCGATGACAATACCTAATGTTATTTAAATTATCTTAATTACTTTAATGCAAGTGATTAAGTGTAAAGATACATGGTCACACTGGA
>NC_139410.1:32776935-32791935 GCF_905368555.1 Meleagris gallopavo | reverse complement strand
ATGTGATGGCAAGGAGAAGTGTCCCCTTCTTGGGCCTGGCCCGAGCGTGTTGGCACAGCGGGCACATTTTAGTCAAGTGTTGTAATATGTGAAGGGGTTTTTATGTGTGAGACGTTGGCAGTGGCATCCTGCCTGCTGGTGTTCCAGCACAGAGCGCTCACAGACCCCATCCTGTACAACAACACCGAGCTACGCCATTGTCCACGCTGCTCATTTACATGTGCTTTTCATTTTATTTTTTTTTTTTTTAAAGGAAAATTTTCATACTTCTGAATTCCCCTTCACCTAACAAAAAATCACCTTCGGCTGAACCGTGAAAAATAACTCTGAGCTTTGCTGTTGGAGGAGAGGAGGTGTCGACCTCCCAGGCCCAGCCGCGGGTGGGCCCTGCCTGTGGGGAGACAGCTGAAATCCAGAGCGACGTTTCTCGGATCTGTGTTCTCGCTTTAAATCTGTGTTAAAATGCCTTTGCATGAGAACAGGCCCTCAACTGCAATCCCTGCCCCTTCTCCTCATTCTTCCCGAATCCGAGCCTGTCAAGGATTACAGTGTGCAACCTCTGCTGACAGCAGATAAATAACTGACAGTATTTTAGCAGAGTTGCTAGGTTCTCTGCAGAGTAATTTGTTTTCTCCTTTCTCACCAAGTCTTTAATGTTTTGTTATAAACATCTATAGCAAGGCAGTGTTAATAGAAATGACTTATAGCCAGAGGTCTGGATAAAAGGCTGCGATGGTTTCCGAGCGTCTCTCTGTGACAGCGGCTCTGCCAAAGAATTAGTTTTCCCTCCGTGTAAATGTGCTTTGGTGGAAACAGACAGCAAAATTGCAGTGATCAATGGACAAAGTCCCCAGATTTGATCAACACCGTCTACTATCCCACAGGTTCTCTTTCCAAGGTAATAATGTGAGCTCTCAGTGCATCTGAGGGTGATGGTGGTCACTGGTGTGGCACAATCCTTTCTCACCACAAAATTTGCACACAAGCATTTATGTGCTTGCATTATTCCCTCTTGCTGCCCCCCAGCAAGGCCAGGGGCTTCTGCCAAAGCTTTTGCTGTAGCTGAGACTACGCTGGCTTGTTCCTCCTCTCATATTGCATTTGAGTGTGGCAGTGAATGTGCAAAGTTGCAAACCCACTGCACCCCAAACCATAACCCACATCGTGCAGATGCCACATGCTGAATTCAGTACTGTAAAATTCTGGGCTCTTTACTCCTTTCTTTCATGGAGAAGACCTGCAGTGTTTCTTTTAATTCAAGGGCCTCATGTTCTTTCTTTCTCCCCTGCCTGTGCTGTATCATCTCGATAACAGAAAGTTGTCAGAAATCAATTCTTCTTCCCCTAATTGCATGGGTGTGATAAAAGATCACACGTGGAATCGGTGAGAATTTACACACACACGCAAACAAATAGCCCTTATCAATTCTCTTGAAAAATCAGATAAACCCATTATCTCACGTTGTACGTAACTGTGTGTGACAAGAGCGTGGGGAAGGAGATACAGGAGCGTGAGGAACTGCAGTGGAAGTCACAATGAGGAAATGCAGAAGAGAAAAAAACCCAGATTGCAAAAATTTATCTGCAGATTTCTGGTCTAAGGGAAAATGGTGTGCACGGAGATAGTGCTGTGCCCCGCTGCCTGGTTTGAATGTAGAGCATCACTGAACTCAAAGAGCTTAAGAAAGGAGTCTGTGGAGAAAAGCTTGTTTTGTGCCCATCACTGCACTGCCACATAGTTGCCCACCTCAAGGACCTTTACTCAGAAACGTGTCTCTGATAGTAGAGCCAGGTTACTTTCTTCTGGGAGGTGGCAGCGATTAATCAGCGAGCTGAGCACAAGTCCCCTGCAAACTGCAAAGAAGAGGAGCCTACAAAGGCGTATTTTTAATTGTAGCACCTTGTGACTTTTCATCTGCCATACAGAATTCATGTAGTTCATGTGTTCAGCTTTAACGGGAATTCAGAATTCAGAAGTGTTTAATAAAGAGGCTCTCGAGAATGCAGTTTCTTTAATACACGGTGAATCTATACCCAAGTCATATTTTGCTCACACTGCAGAATAAATTTATCCCACCAGGAATTCAGGTGTAGAAAGGCAGCAGAAGATGAAAGTGCTCCACCTCGAAGTCGCCTTTTAGTAGTCAAAGCTGTTATTAGCCTCAATGGGCATCCCCAGCAGAATCACAGAATTGTAGAGGTTGGTTGCTTTTCCTTTCCAGATGGCTACACATGCAGCATCACATAAGGAAGGTTGGTCATTTTCGGAAGTATCCTGCTTGTGTCACCCACAAAATCCTCCATTTCAGGGAAATCTCAGCAGGTTTGCGCTTCTCTGCCACCTTGTATGGGGAAATAGCAGAGAACTTGGCTCTGGCTTTGTGCTAAATGGGGATTGAGTGGCTACAGGAAAACTTCATCTTTGAAAAGCAACTGATTCTGGCAAATTTAATCCTAAAAGGTGAAAGTGTGGGGTAGATAAGACAGACTGAAAGCAAAGGCTTAAAATGCAAGTGTTTATACAGCCTGAACTAAAAAGTACCAGATATGATAAAAAGCCCATAGGACATACAGTAACAGGTTTAAAATGGATACTTTTAAGAAGCATATAAGAAAAGTTATCTAATAGTCCCAAAGAAAAGCGTTCACAGCATAGATGACAAATGCTGAATTGCCTTGAATGTGTATGTAGATTTGTCTAATTAAGTAGAAGCTGACACCTTGACTTCTTGAACACCCAAGACAAAAAGAAGAGTCTAACTTCTTTTTCATGCAATCCAGAGTTATGTTTGAGAAGAGATATTAGTTTATTTTGAAAAGTGAACTAGAAAGTTGATTAAATACTCTGTGAAATTCAGATTTAAATGTGAACTGGAAGGGGAGTTTGGAAGTATTTGTCATATTTTGTTGTTCATTTGTTGGTGAAATCTAATCTTGAAACTTCTTCCAGCAGCCAGGAATTTGGGATACTGAATCGTTTCAGTGGAAGATGCACTATTCCTTAATTCTTGTTTCTGAGAGCTTGCAGAAATTTTCACCGTATAATAGAGATGTCTCAATTGTGAAAATCCTGCTCCTGTAGTGAGCATCACTTGCAGTTTTACCACTTGCGCATATATGGAGTTTGCCTTTTTGTAACACTTCAAATCTATTACTCTAAAACCACAGTATTCAGAGTCTGATCTTGCAGGTGGAGAAACTGAGGCAGAAAGCAAATACCCAAATCACATGTGCCTTTTGTGATGTGTTCTTCTTGCCCAGCCCTGATGACTGCACCACTCTCCTCTTGCTTTTCCCATTCAAGTTTCAGGTAGCTGTGGCCATGGGACAGAGAGGAGCAGTGGCATCTGTGTTTAAATCAGGTACTTAAATTTTCATTAGCTGATAAGTCTGATGAGTTGGTAGTGGAGCGTTTTTTATCCTTGCAGAAGATTGTGTTTCTGCCAATCATTTTGGAAGATACACAGACAGTAAAGGTGTTAGATTTTGAGTGGTATTTTTTATCATCTGGTTTCAATTGCCCAGGCTGCTGATTAGCAGCTGAAGCATTTTGCTCATTTGGTATCAGCAATGTAATAAAGCAGAGGAGAACTATCTCAGAAATACAAAAAGCTAGAATATTTTGTGATCTGTTTTCACTCAGATGTGTACTTCAAATTGCATTCCTTCACTTGAGGGAAATCATTTCAGTTACTCTGGTCACAGTAGAAAGCAGTCCTCTTTTTGAATGCCTTTTTTCATTAATGTAGATATGTTTCTCAGATGAGAAACGATGTTTCTTCTAATTATGGTTACATGTAGTTAATTTCCTTTTTAAAAAGCTCGGTGTGAAAGGCACTTTCCTTTAAAAAGAGGGGGGGAAAAAAAAGAAAAAAAGTGATACCGCTGATGTTCCTGTTGCCTTAGCAACAGATTTATTTATTAGGGTCTGAAATGACATGAGTTAATATACCACATACCTGCTGATCGGCAAACTCTCCTATTTCAGCTCCAGTTGACAATTAAGTCCTGGACAGCTACAGCCAGGGGTTAATGTTACTCATTAGGAGAACTAGGTCATTACTGGGAAATCAAGGCACTTAAGGCAGCATGGATAAAATTCAAAATTCAACATCTCAAGGAGTGAGGGGTTTTATGTTAATTAACCTTATTTTCCTTTCATTAAAAAAAATCTTTCATATATGCATATGACAGTGGATCAATTAATTGGGAAAAAAAAAAGTAAGCTGTAGTTTACTTTCCTAGTTGTCTTCATTTCCTTTGGAAGGGTTTCATTATTTTATGGAAAATTCTTATGTCTATATGATGAGTAAAAAGGGTATTAAAATTAAGAAGGGAATCATCATGGAAATCAGCTTTACCACAAGGGAGTGAGCAAATAAAAGCCTTGGAAATGAAAATAAATAAGCTTTGCTAATACCTCACCTAAGGAGCAGCATATAAGCCCATCAGAGCTTGGAGATATTTAGAGGTACTTCTTTGCTTCTTTATTAAGCAGTTACATAGTTATTTGACCTTCAGAAACTGAAACTTTAGAGAACTAAATCCAAGTTGTTGGTAAATATTCTATTTACGGAAAGCTGCTCAATGATGTAGCACACAGTAACTCCTGTGGTTAGCAATCGGTGTCTGGTTTCCAGTAAAATTAAATATATTCTCTGAAAGTTTTATTAAGATATCTGAGTGGGAGTTTTAACTTGATAAGTCACAAGTGATTTAATAAAGCTCTCCAGAAAGCCTTTATTTACTAACTTTTAGCAGACTTCATTCTGATATTGGAGAACTTAATAGGCTGAAAAGGAATCATATTAAAATAAAAGTTTCTTTTTTACTCACTGCTTCCCCAAATACATTCGGTTCTTTCACTTCTACTAAGCACTATACTTTCTTTTCGCTATTCAAGCTCTGCAGCCCTGTTTTGCTCCTTGTTACGTGTGGAGAAATTTGGTGTCAACCCTTTTTCCACTCCCGTAAAGTCGAGGTTAAAGCACATCCTACCTGGGGTGCACATAGTGGAGCAGTAAGTGATTGTAAAAGCAGTGTTATCTGCACCAGAAGCAAAAGTCAAGCCCTGTGAGTGCTTTTCTGCTACAGGGGATGCTTTTGCGTTTTAAAGTAGAAGGCAAACAGCATCAAGATTCTGCTTCAAATGTCATATGTAGAAACCTTCCTTCTTTGTTCCCTCTGTCCTACCCAGCTGCTCATAGTGCAGCCACTTCAGTGCTGTCCTCTGAAGGCTCTCATGACAGGTGTTTCAGCCGTGACTGAAAAGATGATCTTGACTTAAACATAGGACTGGAAAAATTGAGAATTTAAATGTTTGGGGTCTCTGCCCTCTTCCTTGACGAGAGATTCATTTTATGATGTCTTTCTTCTCCACGCAACTGCAAAACCCAGTTCTTTTACCAGGAATGCATGTGAACTGGCGGGACGAAGGAGTCCTTTCATAGCTGTGAAGGAAGAGGGCTTACACTCTTCCGCCTGTTGCCATCAAAGTCATCTTTTTCTATCCCTTTCTCCCAAAGTCATCTTGACCTTTCTCTTTCAGACATCTTCCTTTTCTCTTTTCCAGGCTCAATTCCACAGGCATGTCCTCCTTTCTATTTCCCTTTTGCAGCAAACCTGCTTCTCATTTTCCTTTCCCACGATTTCTCAGCATTTCTCTTGTCTAGAAGTTGCCATCACTCTCCCTCCCGTCAATGGTACTGTCCTATTTGATTCCTGCTTGCTCATAAGCTTCACTGTCCAACCTTACTGTTTTGCCCTCTTGATCTCTCCCATTAATTTTCTTAATCAGTTTATTACCTTCTTCATTATACGATCTGATTATATGATTCATTCCTTTTGCTTTTTGTGGTTCACTTCTGATAGTTTTAGTCAAACTAGAAGAGCACACTTTACCATTAGCACTTTCTGCCTCTTCATTCCCTTTCTTCTACCATTGTCTTTTTCTTAGCAAATCTTCCTCTTTTTCTTGTGATTTTGTATTCTTAATGCATACAAACTAATTCTTTATTCTGCGAAGTCCGATGATGTTATTCTGAGTCCAGGAAAGGAATTGTTGAAAGTGAAGTCAAGCTCTGTGTTTTCAGTTCAGATGTTAGATTCTGCCTGGCTTTCAGCAGCCGACTGATCTGAGATGTGTCCAAAATGCGGATATTTTTAGGAAGATCTTCACAAGGGCAATAAAAAGCACTTCTTTGACATAAAATCAAACCCATTCATATATTCAGTTCTTGCTCAAAGAGAAAATGAGGCTTGAATGCATAGAACAGAGGCTTCTTTGAAATGTAATGTATGCAAGATATGTGTTGCAGTTGCATTAGGTAGTGGGACTTTTACATCTTGTTCTTTGGCTGTTCTGGAAAATTTTTGGCAGCATTTTTTCTGGATGATCACAGTCCAAGATAGCTTCAGCCCTGGGAAACATCATAAACAAGGACAGGAAAGGTTTTGTAATAAGTCCTAGGCGAACTTAGCAGACAAAGCCACCAGCCCCCTTTGTAATATGCAGGACTCGTCACCAAAGCATGCAAATACCTTCTGAGAGTCAAAAATCAAGTTGTTCGTCAGCCAATGATCTAATATTCTTCTTTGCTTTCACCAATAATGGGGGGTTATGTTTCTTCTGCTTCTTCCCTGAAAGCTCCTTTTAATTAATTTCTTCTTCTTACTGCACTGCAATATGTATTTTCTTCTCTCACTCTCTTCTTTTCCTCCCCACTTTCCTCTTCTCCTTGTTTTAATCTGTCCTTTCTCCCTTTGTCTTCTCTAATCTCTGCTTTTTCTTGCTTGCAGTTGTATGAAAACTTGACTCGATGAAATGAGTTCGTTCCTTGTTCTGAAAGCTGTGAGATGTGTAGTTGTGTTAATCTCTTTGACTAATGAGTTTCAAACCTTGGTCGTCTTGCCAAAAGAGTTCCTTCTTAGGAGCTCCATCCTTGCAGAGGGCAGCTTCACAAATCCAAGAAGCAAGAGTTATCTTTGGTAACTGTTCTCACTCCCTTCATAGTATTCATTACTGACCAGGACTCGGTTTTGACCCAGACTGAGCTTTTGGGAGATTATTCAGTAAGTCATAGTTTGGTGATATGAGTTCACTTTGAACATTAGAGAGGAATGGACATTGTTGTTCCCCAGGGTTTAGTATGGTGGATTTTCCAATATCAGGCAAATGTGTAAGAGAGTATTTTTCATGTAGTGATATGTTAGATTCTTCTGTTCTTCCAGTGAATCACCTGAAAAAATTCTTAGCCACTTACTATCATATTCATAGCCATTATTACCGTGGCATGATTTCTACAGTATGTGGAATTAAAATGGTGCATATTAGGTATGGTTATCAAGGCTGTCAGCATCACTCACATTCTTTATCTTGCTTACCATGAGTCCCAACAACAGGGAACCGTTTGTCATATTACCTTTGGAACACAAAAGGAAGTTCATTTCTATTTTTTAAATAAACTAGTTGAGGTAGTCCATAGCAGTTAGTGGATTCCATGGCAAATGCAACAGAAATGGTTTTCATCTAAATCCTGCACTTGTGAAAAGCTAAGTTAACTAATTTGGAGTAAAAAAAACTGAAAGAAAGGCATCTGAATAAAAGTGCATTGATTTTTACACCAATGGAACTGAGACCAAAGAGCGGTCTTTGTCTCCAAAGGTTAATCTCTCTTTAGGAAATAAGCAGGAGGCTCAATGACTGATGGTGATCCTGAGATTTCTTTGGGTGGAGAATGCGTAATATTTTATTTTGAGATTTTTCTTCATGAATTGTGAGGGGAGAAGAAGAAGAATCTAAACAATAAACTCCCAAGGTTCTTTTTTTATGAATCTCCTCGAGATAATGCAAGATAGGAGAAAATGCTTTTCCAGCGTAAAGCAAAATGCCACCCATTTTTCTCAGGCCAGCAATTTAAAAAAAAAAAAAAAAATCAGAAGGTAAAATACACACTCCTCACTGTAAATAAGTCATGGGCTATAGTAGAAAATAAAACACGGTGTTTGCCAGTAGTGTTCAGCTGCTTTGTGCCTGTCCCCTGCCAGCTTTGAATCCCTTGGCGTGCACGGGTGTTTTGCAGGCACAGGTGAGCATCAGGGGAATTTTTTACTTGTAGGACCTCCAAATTGCTGCCTGGAATTTATTCTTCAGCATCTTTTTTTTTTTATCAGTGATGCTTACACAAAAGCATTTTCTTCTAGCTGACTCCATTTTCTCTTAACTGAGGGGGTATTAGATGTTGCGGTAACTTTTGATGCTGATGATGCCAGACAATGTTTAGAGGCACAATTACAGCAGAGACATTTTGTAAGCATATCAGCTAAAGAAGAAAACTCATTGGACCTAACTACATATTTACACTCTACCTCAGCCTCACATTGGAGATATAAAAAGATGGAAAAAATACTGTGATAAATTGAATAAATGGAAAGCAATTAACTTTTCCTTCATGTTTGCATTTCCATAGTTATTTCTTTTTCCCCTGTTTCTTTCCTAACAGCTCTTTCCTGGCAGTAATATTTCCTCTTTTGCAGTTATCGGGAGCATTGTTACCAGAAATTTGGTACTAGAATTTTTTATTTTTTATTTTTTTTCCCTTTTTTTTAATGTCAACATAGAAAATGTATAACTAGAATCATTTGGTTTAGGAAAGTCTTCTGCTCACCATGAAAATAATTATTTAAATGTATTTCATCGGTTTGCTGAATAGGCTTGTAGTACAAGTCCTCTCACTTTAGGAAGAATATTATCTTCCAGAATTATTTACTGACTCTGACCCTCAGCACACTTCTGGAGATGAAAGCTCCTGTAAAGCTGCATTGTACAGATGAGGAAACCTGGGCAGAGCGCTCTCATGGGAAATCAGTGTCAGGAAAAGACCAGAACTCTGTAATTCTCTGTTCTGAAGGCCATGCTTCTTTCCTTGTAACTACACTGTTGCTTTCTAACATTATTGGATTATAATAAGCCTTAGATTCAAATTTTACTGACCTCAAAATGTAATGCAAAATATCAAGGCGTATCCTAGTAAATAGTGCAGTGAAGTCTTAAATCACTGATAATTTTTCTCTAGGTTAGTTTTGGCGTGAAGTGAAGCCCCATTTCTAGTTCAGCAGAGTGTGGATTTCAGGGCTGCCCCACTTCTTCATGTGCTGCCTTTTTTTTCTTGAGAATGAGATAGAGGGTCAGCAGGAGGCTGTTGTCATATGAGTCCTCATATCAGCCCGTGGCATCCTCCATCGCCTTCCCCAGTTCTGCAGTGCATCAGTCAGATGGTAGAGAACCTCAAGTTCCTGCTTTTATCACCCAAAGAAAGAACATTACTGGGATAAGGGCACCTTCCAGCTTCTGGCTCTGCTTGCGATAAAGGTGTGGGTCTTGTCTTGCTGCCTGCTCTCAGCAGCCTCTGTTATTCTTCTCCTTCATTGTCTCAGAAATTTGAAGTTTTTCAGTGGATTGCATGTGTTTTCTACCTTCTTGTCCTTGATTCTTTTGTTCTTCATCCTCTTTGCACCATGCTTCTCCTCTAACATTGCTGAATGTCTTTCCTCTTTTTATTCCTTCTGTTCCATTCTTCTCCTTTAATTACTGTGCAGTTTTATTTTTGCTTCCTAATTTATATCTTTACTGATATTTTTCTGACCTTTTCTCTGCCACTGATAGTGCTCTCAAATGCTCTCAGCAGCTTCTATTTCCATCAGAGTCTGACTCTTCTGTATTCTTTCCTTTCTTCCCAACCTTCTGCCTTTTCCTGTTTCTTTTCTCTGTCTCCAGAAATGCTGCCCAACCTCATAAATAATGAAGAATTCTTTAGCGGCCTGTTCTGTGAGCCATTTTCTGTCGATAACTTCATATAGCCAGGAATGTGTTTCACCTCTTGCTGTATATTTTAGAAAAGTGCTAAAATGCTACTTTTACTCCTGAAGATTTTTTACTTGTTTTAGTAATGCTGCTTCTCACCTTTGCCTGTCTGACATTCAAGAGATTTTATGAAGTTAGCAGGCAACAGGAGATGCACACAGGTTGGAAGATGGGTTCCATACCTGATGTTTACCATAGGTTGCTTCTCTGTGCCTTGGAACTAATGCTGCTGTTCCTCTCCGGGCTCTCAATGTGTTCTATTTACTGTGGTGTAAGAAATGTTTTGAATTGCTTGGATTTCAAGCACTGTCTGAAATGAAATATTACGGTGTGCTCTTCACCATTTTGAATTCTCTACCACTGAAATACTGCAAATCGGGCCATGCTAAATGTCTTAAGAAGATTAAGATCAAGCTTTTTAATATTGCATTTAGCTGAGCTCATTTGTAACCCTTTCAGAGTATGGCCCACCTTGGGAGATGACAGGACCAGAATCGTTGCAAACCTTCATGCAGCATTATTTGAAATATTTAGAATTTCCCCCTGGCTCAGCACTTTCATATTTCTGACTAGCTTGCACAGATTTTAAACTGGATTTCTTTTTAATACATTGCATTCATTTTGTGGCTTTGAGCAAGTTCTGTCTCTCTTGCCCAACTCTTTGCTTTCCAATCTCATTGCTGTATATGTTTTTCTCCAAATTCTAAATAACTGGGATTATCACCAAGTATAAGTTTACGTATACTTAAAAATGTAAGCTCGAGTTGCAGAAAACCACCTGAGTTTCATACTAAATTTCACTTAAATTCAAGATATGAGTATGAACAGAATAGTGCATAAAATTGTGCTATTCCTTTTTATTTATTTTTATTTATTTTTTATTTTTTTGGCCCCATTTATTTTCCATCACTTGTCAGGGTGTAGGTGTCCTGCAGCAGCAAGGATTAACTCAGGTTCAGCTGTCTTGTATGCACTCTCCTTCCAGGTCCAGCAAAGGGCAAAGCTCTTTGGGATTCTCGGTCTCAATTAATAAAATCCCTGAAAAGCAGAAAAGTTCAAAGACTTTTACCACTGACTGTACAGAGGTGCATCGCTGCAGTGCAAAAAGGCTGTGGTTTTAAATCATTTTAGACTGAAAAGAGGGATGTCAAGTCATCAATCCTGACACTGTCCTTCTGTGGTGAAAAAGTAATACTATCACACCCATGTTATAAAAAGAAAATCTAAGGTGGAGATAACAGAGGGTTGATAGTGGTGGGTACTAATGCTACAGTCCTCCCATTGCTCATCTGGGGACAGTCCTGAAAGTTTTTTTGGTTTACAAGGGGAAGTCACCATAAATCAGTATAAATTCTGATCCCACTCCCAGACCGCCACACTTCACACGTGTTTGGGACAGAAAAATTAAAAAGCTTTGAGTAATTCTAGGTAAAAAAAATATATATATGTTAGCGTGCAGTATTTAAACCTGGAGACTGAGCAACTCCAAGAGCATTGCACTCAAATGCAAATATAGGTATGAGCAGGAAGCAGATGGTGCCTGTGTCCATTTTGTGGAAGTTTGCAGCTGGAGTTTGTCCATTTTGGTGCTTTCATGTTCTTAGGATGAAATTTAGACTGCATTCATACCATGCCCAGTTCTTACTTTTCCTTTACCAGATGCAGACCATATCCAAGAGCATTGCAAATACCTAAACTAAATAGCTAAGCCTGACCCTGGAATCAAATTAGTTTAATTTTCCCCAAAAGGTAATATCTCGAAAGAAAGTTTTGTATTTTTATATCAGGCTTTTGTAATATTTTGCAGTCCTTCCTAAGGAAATGGAGTATATATAATTAATACTGTTTAATAAAGCTCCAAAATGCAACAGATGCAACCAAAAGTGCACGTCATTTTGAGCAGATCTTTACAGAACAGACATTCCATATTGTGTTCATCTTTTTCCACGATCACTGCTATGACAATCTGGTGTGTTTAGCAGTTGTTGCTGAGTAAGGCAGACTGGATTGTATATGGCTTTCTCCATGTTAGCCAAGAAACGTAGCGCTCTTTGGTGCGGTAAAGAGGTGGTCTTGGGTTAGTTAGTCCTTTCTACCAGGAGCTATGCTAATGTACAGGTGTAAGAAGGCATTGCCACCTGTAGGTGCACGTGCCAAGAGCTTGCTCTAGGTCGTAACAAAAATGACTGAAAATGAAATGGCTGCATTGTGGGAAAGTCACAGGAACAGACAGCTCAAACGGCGTGACCTTCTGGGGAGAAAAAGATGGCAAAGTTCACAAAACGGGTCACTGAAACCTCCGAGTATTGTATAAAAGCCAAATATTTCAGAGGAGATGAGGAAGGAGGATCACCTACATCAGAAAACCCTTAAGAAAGCCTCCAGTGCAGAGGAAACATTTCCTCTTTCAGCATTCCTTCTGGGTGCCAAATTTTCCTTCTGTTCCTCCCCACCTATTAAACAAAGCTGCAACTTCCAATTCCTATCAGTTTTCCTAAATATGTGCAGCTTATGTGGCTTCTCCGAGCCGCGAGGCTTCACGTTCTCCTGCCAGCTCCTTGACAATGTGGCTCCAACAGCATCCTCCACTTTTGGCTGCCTCTGGGACCCCTGGTCTCTTCTGGAAAGGGAAAGGGAAAGCATTTCCTTTTCTGGAAGGACTTTTTGTGACTCAGAAACCGATAGCACGGCTGTGAAAAGCTTGGAAGGATCCATGTGAGCTCTGTCTGTCGGGGCCCATTGTGGATGGGAAGCTGCAGGCCTCAGTGCTCCTCAGGATTGCTTACACACAGCATGAGCACCTGTCCAAAAAGGGAAACTGAGGCAAACAGAGGACAGGGAATAAGCTTGGACTGATAATTTACCTGCAGAAACAGGTGGATCTCTCAATTCAAGCAGCCCTTGTGTTTCTGCAGAAACAGCTAAAAGAAATTCTCTGTCCGAATTCTCTCTTGTCCACTTTAGTTACTGGAACCACCGTGATGACTCCTGGTTTACAGATGTGAAACAAATTATGAAGCTTATGCTGTTGCATTCCTTTTTATTATTTGGAACAAAACAAATCTAGGAGATGTTGAACTTCTTAAAGTAATTATTGTCTGGCTTTCTTTTAGACTAAAAATGCATCTGATTCAGAGAACTTCCCGGCTCCTGACGATTTTTGCAGCCTAGGAAAGTCATATTAATTATAAGATTAATATGTTTTAATTCCCTAAACCAAAAATATTGACTGAATGAGAAATTAACACATGTAGAGCTGCAGATGTCATTTGGCTTCAGATTTCCTGAACGATATAATTATTAATCTTTCATATAGCGGTGTGACAAACCTACAGATTCATTCTGGAAAATCACTCTGTGAAGGAAGACATCAGGGCCACTGAGTTGTAGGTTTTCCCTTAGTACAGGAAGGAAAACAGTGGAGTTTTCTAAATAATAAATAAAACCAAAATATCTTAAAGGCATATGGCACACATCTGTTTAAAATACAATAATTTAAAGCAGAATAATTAAATGTGAGATGTGTGTAATATTCACCTTAGCGTGGGGAACTACCTTATTTTGTTTTTAAAATAATCTACCAAATTTTGGAGATTTAGGTCATCTGTGATATCTTTTTAACATTGATCTGTCCTGTTAAAGGCAGTAGACGAACAAATTGTTTTTTTCCACTTTGTTATTAACCAAATTTGGTTTTGCCTTCTATTAGTTCTTCCCTTTCTTTTTCACCTGAAGCACCAAAAGGATTGGGAGCTTTCCATCGGTTCAGAGATTCATGACATTCTGGTTGGAGAGATCCTAATTTTTTTACAAAAGTTTTTTAGTAATGTGTTACTCCTGAAAAAAAAAAAAAACAACCAAAGGTGAAATGTACTATAGGTTAAGTATGCAATCTCCTATAAAGAATAAGCATATTCTGGAAAGAAGATTGTATACATAAGGAAAAAAAAAGAAATGATCATGTTTTTTTTCCCACCTTATCCTTTTTCTAGTATGATGTTGCATTGTTTGAGGAGAGGGAAGAGATACAAGCATCGCATGAAGCTGTTCTGTTCCTGAGTGCTGGGTTGAGGAAAATATTCAAGCACTCTGTATAAACAAAGAGGGAATTTATACTCAAAGTAGAATTGAAGATAAATACTGTTCTGGTAAACAGAAAACAATTTCAGAAGTAAACACGAGTGATGCTGAGATAAGTTCTGTTTATTTCAAGGGAACATGACAAAGATCCTGAAACTTTCTTTAAAGTGTTGCTGAAACTGAAGGAGCAAGAGCTACCTTTTCACGTGTCCGTCCTTGGGGAGACTTTCACTGATGTTCCAGGTACTTTTTACTTTTGCTTTTTAAATCTTTAACATAAAGTTACCATGAAATAGATAATTCGGGGGGGGAGGGGTTCCTGCATTTTGCTATGTTAGTGGAAACAACTTATTTTAATTGTTTTTACTTGGGATATTAAAATACTGATAGGTTGCGCAATTAAAATGATTAGAGACAGCAAGCATTTTTCGTTTTCCTTAGCAGTGCAAAACCATATTTATTACTTGTGTTCTATTAGCACGTCCGGATTTATTGTAGCATCCAGGTAGATGGCAATGATTGAGTGGTTCGGATCGGAAATAAAATATTTCAGCCTGGGTCACTCATCTGAAATCCAGACTGAGATTTTAGTAGGTGAAAGCACTTAGTTTCCTTTCAAACATGGGGTTAAGAACGTGTGCGAGAGCTTCTGGTTTATGTCACGCATTAAAGTGATCATTAATCTTTAATATTTTTCTACCACTCTTTTGCACAGTCCATCCTTCCCTTGGTTTCTGACAACCACTACTCTGCAAACAGTTTTATTCGTTCGCAAAAGAAATGGAGTTTATTCTGTGTACACACTGCTTCGTGTCTGAGAGCTTGTGGTAATAAACAGAACGATCAGATCCCGCAATGGGTGTGCATGCAGGAAATTAAAACTTTAAAAAATGTGTATCAGCCACAGGTGAACCGAAATATGGGGTGTTTTAGCTCATCTGTGTTTTCCAAATTGTAGACTTGTATCCCTCTGCTGTTTCAGTATGTAGAATGGGACTTGGGACCAGGCGAAAATCTGTCTTTTTGTCAGTTCTGTCCTATCTGTTACCTCCTGGACTG
>NC_139410.1:32691935-32771935 GCF_905368555.1 Meleagris gallopavo | reverse complement strand
CATAAAATATGAGTTACTTACAATAACTAATTTTAATCCCATCTGCTAAGTATGACAACATTAGCATTTCCACTTAATTAAAAACACCCTTAAAGCAGCAATGTTTTAATCACTCCATTTTATTTACTCTCCTCCGGTGTCACTTATAATTGTAACTTTTTATTTTTTAATAATGAGGGATTTTTTTTTCTCTGTGCATCACACAAAAAAGTGCTGTCGATAATTAGCAGTCTTCTGTTATTACTAGACTCAGGTGTCACAACTGTGTCTCATCCTCATTACAGTAAAAAATTTCACCTATCAGATTCATTATTGCTAGATAATGCGGCTGAGAGCCTTAGCAGGCCCTCCAGAAAAGTAATTCAGCCAAGCAAAATTATCAGCTAATTATATTTAGAATCAAAAGCCCAACAACTATTTGCAGATAAATTGTATGAATTGAAGTGAATAGATCTGAATATTAAGATTCATAGATTTAGCAGATGATTTGTTAATTGGAATAAAAAGGTCATTTACTAGCCATTTTAACAATAGATCAATTGGAACTCTGTTTATGATTTAACTAGGAGCGCTGAAGGATTGAAATGAAGAAGCGTTGTGTGGTTGTTGTGATGTGATACTTCTCAGGAACAAGGCAGGGAGGTGTGGAGGCGAGGAAGCTTCCCAGTCCCTGCTCAGCTTCAGCCTGCCTTTGCTCCCGTGACATCCTTAGGTCTGGGCAATAAGGGGATGCTCACAGAAGGAATTACTGCACCGCAGGACGAGCTGTCAGGGAACGCATGCAGGCTTGGGTGTAGAAAGGTAGGCAGTCCGCAGGTAGGATTAGCTGGAAAGGAAAGAATTGCAGAGTTTAACTTGTAGTCGGTGTGCTCCAGAAGCACTGAGTTCGGATTTGACTAATTTGTGATCCTGATGGAGGTTTCTTGTACGGGGAAGCTGTGTGCACAAGCGATGACTCAGACTGCATCTTGGCCTGCAGTTTTGTTGGAGGGAGCTGCTCTTTTTTTTTTCTCGTGCAGGCGATACGAATAAAAAGCAAATATTTTAACATAACTTAGTGATCCGAGCTATTACTGAAATGTCCACAGTTTCGCTCTTTTTTTTTTTTTTTCCCTTAGATTAAAGAAAACTTTAAAAATCTATTTGCTTTGACATATGACACAATATTTAAGAACTGAAATCATCAATTAAATCACACATCAGAAACATTTCCGTTTGGTAAAAAAAAAATATAGTGCTAGACGATGTACACTTTGAAATTGTTGTTAATGTTTAAAATGCAATCTGAAGTGCATATGTTATTTAAAAAAAAAAGCCACATAAATTACAAAATTTAAAAGTTTATGTAAAAACTAGCAAGCATTGCTTAGCAAAAGCATTTGCAGGGGGATATATCTTTGGGTTCTGGGGATATGCGCAGTTTTCTAGCATGAGGGCTGCTTGTGATATTCCCTATCTAATTTTTTGACTCCTTAAAACGGATTTGAGCTAAAGGAAGCAGGGTTTGGTGTGCACTGGCCTGAGTGTCTGTAATAAAGCCAGCGTGCACATGAATGCAGCAAAAGCTTTTTGTGTTGTTCCTGAGAATGAAAGGTGAACGCTGACAAAATTTCAGATCTTGGGAAACCGAGGGAAAGTGAAGCTAAAAATAAAGTCCTCGAATGGTCAACATGTTGGAGGAAATTCAAAGCCTCTCATCAAATAAACATATTTAAAGAAGTGTTTTGAATTTCGGTGTGTAATTTCTGGCCAACAGAAATTACGGTTGTATCTTTAGGGGGACATTATGTCACATCAGCGGTCATTCTGCAAAAAAAATAAACTGCAAACTTGATGCCTTAACCCATTCTCCTATTAAAATGCAGGCAGGAACGGGATAGCTTTTCTTAGAGTCACTGCTAGGAAACTTTGTGCCATTGTGTCGCACTTCCAAAATATTTGGGCTCGATGTTATGGCAGATACATAAATCAGCCCTAGAAAAAAAACAAAACCTCAAAGCATCACAGGAGGACCTTGGTATTTATTACAAAAAGTTTGCGTCCTGATAAAGAAAGGGAGTGAGCATGAAGCTCATGCTAGCACTGGAATATCCCAACCCAAAGCGTGCTGCGTGTTGTTCCTGGGGCCATTTCATTGCAGCCTTTGGATCCCAGCGTGCAACAGGAGCATCTCTGTGGCTACACACCATAGACACGTGCACGTATGCCCTCGTTTCTCTGCAGCATTATTAAGAGAAGCCGTCCATACTTCACCATGTTGTTACATGTGTCTGTCTGCTGATTATAAAATGTGTTAAGCAGTATTTAAAAAACAAAAAAATGCAGAGCTGCGCTTTGATTTATTCAGCGAACAAAACATATGCTCACTGTTCTGTTCTATGTAATTCATATGATCAATAAAATTTTCTTCCAAAAGAGCAACTTTGGCATTTAGAAGGATTCTGCTGCTGAGCAGGAAAATGTTTTACTCGTGCTACATGCAGTCAACCTCTGTGGTCCTGCACCAAAGGAAGTTTTTGGCTCGCTGATACCGTGCTCATCTTTTGATTGCTTTGAACCTTCAGGGTGGAAGCGGTGCATTGCGGCTGTTACCCGTTGTGTCCCAAGGCCTTGGTGTACCCAGAGATCTTCCCAGGTAGCTGCTTTGCTCCATACACTTTTGGTTGAAAAGCGATACGTGATGCGTGCTAAAATGTAAAGTTTGAGTATAAACTCGAGCAAAAGCAATTGTTTATTTGGCAAGCCGACATGTTAGTGTTAAGGAGAATTTTATGTGTTTTAATACATTAGAAGAAGTTTATATTTGCCATCTGTTCTTTTAAGATAACACAAAAGCAAGTTTTGAAATAGCATTCTTCATTGTTAGCATACACAACCCATAATGATAGATTTTTGTTAGAAGGTCAGCGACGCTGCAATGGTTTGCAGATTTTTTTGAGATAGGGAAAAAAAGAAAAAAAGAAAAAGGAGGCCTGAAAATCACACCAAATTATTTAAACAATTTAATACTTAATAGTATGCAACTGCGATATGGGATACACACTAATGTAGTACCAGTTCTTTGAAAAATCTCATCACTAAATGTATCACATATGCATTGTGTTACATTAGAATAATGTATTTTAATCACCCAAAGGAGATGTCTAAACAGCACAACTACACAGTCTTATTTAGCATTAAACATCCTTGTGAGCTGAGGTAACCTTATAAAATCATGCTTAAATAATGTAAAACACGAGGCGGCACAGAGCAATATGCATTTTTAATTAGTAAAGTGACTAATATCGAGTGTGTGCTTTGAGGTTTTTGTTTCATTAAAAATGTATCTGTTTTTCCTGCAGCTGAATATCTGTATTCTACACCTGAACAGCTTTTTAAAAGGCTTCAGAATTTCTGCAAGAGACCAGATATTGCAAGGAAACATCTCTATAAGGTAGTTGTTGGGAAGAGTTTTACATGATATAATGCCATGTTGAAGTACAAAGGCAAAAAAAAAAAAAAAACAACCCTTAAAACAACAACATTTAATTAACATACTAATGTTTAAAGGAAACATGCTAGGGAGGGATATTAGTCGTTACACTAACAAGGATTAATTAAACTAGATGCCGGTTGTATTAACCTAGGTCTTATGAAATACGTGCACCTAATGCATGCTACATGCTTTTTTTTTTTTTTTTTTAATTTATTGTTTTCTAAAATGACTGTCCTTTACATTGGGACCCAAGAGGCTTATAAAAATGAACCTGGATTAATGTAACTCATTAGTCTAAAAGGAAAATAAAAGAAAGATCCTACAATTATACTAATGAGGATAAACCTACCTTCCTATCCTAATTTAATCTTCGGTCCTCAAAACACGCAGGTGCTGGGTATCAGGTAAGGTTTCTCTGCCTTTTGGAAATGCCAGAATTCTTTTGATGACTGTGATTATTTTAGCTCTCTTTTTTTTTTTTTTTTTTTTTTTTTTTATGTTGAGCATTAATGCTTATTAGTACCACGATGTCCTGGTATTTATTGTGTCCTGTTCTTTGCCCTTACTTATCCGGAGAAAATACATGTTCAGTGGTAGATGTTCTGTTCCATTTTTGATCAAGTGTTCCATGTCAGACTGACTTTCCCAGCTTTAAGGTGTGGATTACAAAGGGCACTAAGTTGTACATTATTTCAGTAAAAACATATTGTTGCACTATGCTGCTGTTAGAAAACAACTGCTATTGTCTGCATGCTAATATAAAAGCTTGCAGCATTTTCTGCTCAGTTGCAGCTGTAAATGCTGGACATGCTGTGATCGAGGCAGATATAAGTCACCCTTTTGTGACAAAGGTGCTTCAGGTAGAATCTGTAACAGTCTGCATTCAGTCTTTCAAAGGAACTCATGGGTTGCCTGTGCAGTGCAAAAGCACATTCTTCTGCAGCACTGTAGCCACCCAGTTGGGTTACTGAGCAAATCGAGTCATCTCCTTCCCCATGCTGCCAGCACACCTCACCTCTCTGCGTTCTTCTGAGGACCAGAAGCTGTGGTCTTGCTGTGTCTCATCTGCCTCCCCACCCTTCTGCACACACATGGAGCAGGAGTGAGAGTTTAGCCCCAGTTTGACTCCTTATGTGACCTAAAAATAGACATTTACATAATGATACATCAAAGATGATGTCGTTTCTGCAGGAAACAGTTAAACTTCAAGAAAAAAAGGAGAGAACCAAAAATGCAATTTAACACCCAATTTCAAGCTCATTATCTTTCATTGTCTATTAACTTGGCAATGGTTCAGAAGGTAGCTCATAATAGTTTAAAATGCTGACTGAACACTTCCAGTGCTCAGCATTACTTCTGGAGTCAGTAGTGTTGTGTAGTTATACATGGTGGCTTCAAAGGGTAAACAGTCCTTAAACTGCCTTGACATTTTCCTGTGCTTCCAGTCCAACAAATAGTTTTGGGTCTTCTCTGCACGTGTGCAGCCCCAGCTCCTAAAGAAAACCAAAGCTGGCACACCAAAAACGGGAATAGCAGCAGAACAAATATCGATATTAAATAGGATGGGTTTCAGATGTGGTGCGGGGATCGGTGTGCACGTGAGCCCCGTGAGCAAAAGAACTAATCTGCTTTAAGGATGCTCTTCAAAAATAAAAACCAACAAGCATCCCTTGGAATTGTTGGCAGGCAGGGTATCCATGGAAGAATTATCCCATGGGTGCCAATTCTGTCCCTTGTAGGCAGGCTTGTGCTCCATCGTGCCCTGGGTGCGACAGGTAGCAACTGCACGGAATGGGGATCGTTTTAAATTGAGTCAAGGGACTAATCCAATACCTGTGAACACCAGGGGAGGGATCCTGTTGTCTTTAATAGGCTTTGGATCAGCTCTGAGAATGCTGTTAGAGTTGTCTTTTGTACCTACACCCACGTACACTAAGTCTGTATTTTGCCCTGAAACTGTCCCTGAAACCTAGAGAAGTGCTAGCTTAGGTACGTGCTGCTAATGGAATTAGGGGTGGAATTATGCTTCTTTTAAGGAAGCTGGAGAGAGTGAAATCATGAAGGGTACACAGCACTTCCACTTTCTTCAGATTGGTGTAACATTTTAAACTATACAGCAAAATTTGCCAACTGCCTGCTTCTCTTCCAGAAACCTTCCCTGCCTAAGTCCATACAGTAGCTGTGCAGTTGTGACAAAAAAGCAAATAATGCTGTTCTTTATTGCTTGGAGATTCTGCTTTATAGATCAGAAAGCAATCATCATCAGAAGTACTTTGAGTTATCTTTTTACATACTGTTGTTGTTTTATTACTGAGGATATCCATAATAATTAGACAGCGGTCTCATTAAGCAGGCAGTTATTCCTCGGGTTGTCCTCAGTGCTTGTGCAGCAAAGTTTGGGACAAAAAGAAGATGAATGGCGGCGGGGCAGGCAGGTTAGGGAGCCAGACACGGTGAATATCCCTGTGACAGTGCACAGACCCACGTATTAAACTGTAATAGCTTAATTCCATTCATGCTGGCAGACTTTTAAAAATGTCCATAATGTAAGCACCTACGAAAGGCTTTCCAAATGACACATTGCTTACCCTGTGTATTCTCACAGCACCAGGGCTGGTTCATTTGCATTTCCACACTGCCTTTTACCAGTCGTTAAGAGAAGATCGAGATTCGTGGAAATCAAACCACATTTGTTATCAATTATTTGTTCTAGTTTTAAGGAATCAAAAGTTCCTCTTTGGTTCTAGGTATTTGTGGTTGCTAAATTAAGTGCCAAAGTGAAGCCAGTATGAACAACAGGGCATCAGTTTCCATTGGAGCACACCACAAGACCTCTCAGTATTTGCAAGCTCCCTTGCAAAAAAAAAAAAAAAAAAATATATATATATATATATATAGGGCAAAGCATTTGTTTCTGCATTATTTTCTTGAAGTTTACCTTTCAGTTCCCTCACTTCAGTTTCTTAATTTAAAACAGCATGTATAAAGATTATACAGTGGAAAGGGACAAGAAGAGTTGCCAAAAGCCAAGCATGGAAGGAGCTGACAACTTTAAATAATCTCTCCCAGCCCTCCCAGCTGAATGAGTGCTGGTTGACATGCTGTCAGCTTCAGTTCCTGCAGAAAAATCCTACTCTCACTCATGCTTGTTTAACAGAGAAAAGAATTTGGCCCACTTTCTGACATTCATCTTCTCATTTCCATCACACTACAGAAGCTCACCTGCTTATGAAAAGACACATGGTGTGATTTTTTTTTCTTTTTACACCACTGTAGAAGATAAAGAACCATGTTGAATTCAAAGGGATTAAACTGCTGTAAAATCAAATTAAGATCCCAGTTAGACCTTAGACATCTGAATTGTTCCAGTCTCAAGATTTGCCTGAATAGGGCAGTTCTAACAAACCTTTCTCCTTTTTTTCTTTTTTCTTTTTTTTTTTTTTTTCATCCTTCTCTTTTTGCTCCAATTGACATAAAGCATTTACTTCAATCTTTCAGGCAAACAGGTAGAAGTTTCCTTCTGGTCCAGCTCTGATATCTGGGCGCAGCTAGGTGGCAAAAGGCATCCCCAGCAACTTGTTGCACCTGCATGCAGCTGCCCTCAGCCAGCTCAGTGAGGTTAGTGTGGGCTGACCCTGTTGCATGGAGCATAAGTTCTTCATAGTTCTTGCATAGGCCATATAAGAGCCAGAAATGATGAATCTGCCCTTGCACTTCCCCACTCCCCAGCAGAACTCTACAAAAATGCATTTTTCTGTAGGGAAATGCTACATAATAGACATTCAGGCCCTGGGAGACCACTGTCCTTGACTTTTCTTGGCTTTCTGCAGCAAGGCAAGTGTTTGCAGATGGCACTCCAAGCTTTGCCTTCCCAGCTCCACACCTTAACCTGCATTGAACATCTCTTTATTCTAGATCTGTTTGCCTGAAAGCAGAAGCTCTCACTCTATCTTTTCCATATCATTCATTATTGTGCAAACATTTGTCAAACACTTACAGTATCCTGGACTTTTCAGTCTCTCCTCGTGAATGTTATTCCATGTTTATATTCTTATCTGCCATCTTTCAAGCCATTCTGATGCTTGAGAGCTGTTTTTGTGCTGGTGTGATCATTACTTTGCAGAGTATTCTAGGCCATGCCATCAATTTGTGTGATATGTTGTACTCTGTGATAATTTTCAACCTGCTCCTTATGGAGCCAAACACACTGTTTACTTTTTAACCGTGAATGTATATTGAGCAGATGTTTGCTTACAGTGTTCTCCAGATCTTTTGTCCTGAGCTGATAAAGTTAATTTAGAGCTCTACAGGCTGCATGAATGGTACAAATATTTCCGTCCATCCTGCTGACTTTCCATTCAGCTACAGAGCAAGTTTGCAGAGGCAAAAAGAGGCATCACCTGGTTGGTATTAGATGCAGGTCGGCAGGTTGGAAGCACAAAACAGGTATGTTCATACATAGAGTGGTAGAATCACAAAATCATTTCAGTTGAAAGAGACCTTTGAAGACCATCTGGTCCAACCCCCCTTGTGTGCTTGGAATCCCATCCAGCCTGACCTTGGATGTCTCCAGGAACAGGGCATCCACCACCTCTCTGGACAACTTCTCGTGATGCTCCGTTTCCAGCAAGTGTCATTTAAAGTGGTTTCAGACATGGTCTAGCTCTGCTTTTCACAACCTGTAGGGGAAGCTTATAGCAGCTAGGAACTCTGGAGCACAGTGTGCTGCATTATCCATCTCTTTGTCATTGCTAGGAAGAGCTGCTTAAGAATGGGTCCGAAGTAGGATATATGTAAGATTCTAAGTAGGATGTATGAGATCAAGCCTTTTTATGTAGAAGAAGATGTTAATTACTTACTTAGATTAGCGGACCATGGGGTAATTTAGGAAGGGACCTCTGGAAATCATCTGGTCCAGCCTCTGCTCAAAGCAGGGCCAGATTCAAAGTAGAATGGATTAAGCTGCTCAGGCTTGTATCCAGGCTAGACTGAAGTCTTCACATTTTTCATTCCTATATGTAATTCTGTTATAGAAAAAGATATCTAGCTAGCTTAGAGGTAGAAATCTCTTCTGGAGCATGGGACCCATTTTATGTATTTTGGGACAACCTGAGGTCCACATGCTGCATGTGAGTCCAGAAAAAGGACTTCAGTAGAGTGAGTTCTGCTAGCTTGTGTGGCTGTTCACAGTAATAGCAGTGGTTTATCAGGGACTGTGAGAGTTGCCTGCTAGGTCGTTCTGGGTCCCGGCATATGTTGAGTATCTCCTTGTTGTTGAGTTGTTTGCCAGGAAGCAGAAGTGCCCGCTCCATCTATTCCCAGGGCTTGCTTTGCTCTTCCTGTCTGAGATATAGATGTGGGAGCTTTCAGCTCTCTGAAGATTCTGGCCTACAGTTCATAGAAGTTGGCTACGCTTGTGGAGCAGGAAGAAAGCATTCCTGAAGAAAACAGTTGTGTGCGCATCTTTCAGCATAAGCAGCAGGACTTTGAACTTTGTATTATAACCATATTAGATAGCTTCAGTTTAGTTTTAGAAAGTAAATGAAAGCTGGCAGACGAACCGTAGCCGCCACAAAAGGGTAGGTGAAGAAATGAGTCAAAGGAAATGTGAATGACTTTGAAAGAAGAGTTGCAAAAAGCATGAAAACTTTCTGGTTTTCGGTAAAGTGTATCCAAACTGCCTACAGAAAGAAAGCCTGAAACTGCTCTCCAAGTGTTGTGGATGATCAGTGTGTTCTGAACCTTCCCTTCCCAGTGGAAGGGTATCTTGCATAAGTTCACATCCAACATTTATGGTTTGGTTTAAAGATAGAAGAAAAGAAATGAGAAAGGCCAATAATAGAAACTATAGTTTGTTCAGAAAGGTTCATTCAGGGAAATGCTCTTCTGAGGAGTATTGTATAGCTCTGACTCGGTCCCCACAGTGCACCCAGTTCATGTAAAATAATGCTGTCTTTTGACAGTGGCTTCCAAAGGTGGTTGGAGTCTGAAAGTTGAGCTCAAAAAGTAATTACTACAAGCTGCTTTCCACCTTGATTCTTCCTTAATTCTCACAGAAAGTAGGAGCTGGGTCACAGAGTAAAGCTGACCTGTTACAAATTGGCTCTGTAAATTGCTCTGCTTTCTTGCACACCGAATCTCGGGTTTTGTGCTGAAGAATAATTTTTAATTCTTAATTTTGTTAAGGTAATTTTAAGAACACGCATAAAATGTGTGCCCGATAGCTGAGCTTGAGCTGCAGCTATCCTGAACCAGCAGGTCTGAATGGATGAACTGTCCTTACTGAACTCTGAATGTTAACCCTGAAGTCTAACGATGGCAGCGTAAATGTTGATTATTTCTGTTGTGCTCGTAGGACACAAGAAACAAAAAAGTTTGATTATATCATACAGATACTGCAGTGCTACTGACACCTCACTGTGCTGTATCTTCATGCAAAGATCTTGCTTTATGTGAAAACTTTGCTACTCATGATGATTTTTGTCTCTGCATATTTAGGAACTGTTGACTGAATCACGTTCTATTCCTTGAAAATATGAGTGCTCAGACTTTTACAGAGTTATCACTCATACAGAAAATGAGCTGCATCTTTCTTTAGGATAAGGGGCCGCGCTGGGACAGCGCTGGGACAACCCTGGGCACGTGGCAGTGGGGTCAGAGTGGAGGAAGAGTGGCTCTGGGTGCTGCCAAGGCTGGAGAGATCCCTTCTGTGTCCCAGCAGCTGACGTTTTCTCCATGTGCTCTCTTCCTCGTAGGGCGAGATGGCTGGCTTTTCCTGGGCAGCGCTCCGTGGTAAATTCAGGTCTCTGCTCGCAGCAGAACCGAGAGAAGATTTGTGACAGATGGGGCTAAGTCACAAACTTGCAGCCTCAGGCAGAATTGTGGAAGTTTCCAGAGTGTGCCCATATTTACCTGATCAGAGAGAAAAGAAAATCTGCAGAGGAAGCCGAGCCTGGCTGCTTGTCATAGCTGACACAGAGCCATCTGCCACAAACCTGTGGCGGCTTCAGATCTCCAATCCCTGCCACCACCCCAGCTCAAATTAAATACAGATTCTTAGAGACGTTATGATGGTTACACATGTCCTCGGCATCACATGCAGGAGACTGTTCAAAAAAAATATGTGGCCTGTTGTATAACCGCACTCATGTATCCCATATGTGGTGCCACATTGAATTTCCGGTTGAATCTGTTTTTATCCTTTGTACTGGATGACATGGTGCCTGAATTCTTTCTTTTCGCCGACACGATGGCAGCCAAGCTGCAGCTTCAAACGCTCACACTTGGCTGGGTTTCTACCTAGGTTGCCAGGTTATCATTGGAGCCTTATTGTGTCCTCAAAGGGCCACAGGGCCTGAAAGGAGGATCCGAGTGCTACCGGACTAATTGGGCAGCCATCTCGGAATTGTTTGTAGGCAAAGGGCTGCTTTAGCACTTTTCTTTTTGCAAATTAATGACTCTCTGGCACAGGGGTTTTTAAGTGAAGGTATTAATAAGGGGTCTGGCAGGTAATCCCATGATTCGCGGAGTTACATTTGCATTTAATTAATCTTAAAGAAAGCTGAAAGATAAACAGCTGTAATTCAAACTAGCATGGGAAATATGCTACGTGGTGCCATCTATCCGATAAAATGAAAGCTGAGACACTTGTTTTATTTCTCTCAAGGATGGAGAACAAACAGATAACAGCCAAAATACTTCCAATAAAAAGTAGTAGTTGGACTGTAACGGCCGTTCATCAAGCATCTTTGCATCCCGTTACGAATACAGTCTTTTAAAGATAAATCACTTATGATTCCAGCAGTCAAGCTTCTATATTTGTTGATGTAAAATGTTTTGAAGATGGAGATTGTACAATAAATTTTTAATAAAGTGCCCACTGCAATTTTTAATTAGCATATCTCATTCATGTATAAGTGTGTACATCTATCTGTATGTTTATCAGTATGCATATCCTTGTGTCAGAGTCAATGAATGCAATTGTGTCTTTATCTGATGAAGTCGAATCTGCTTTGCAAGTGGTAATAAAATGTTCTGACAATTCCAAGATTTCCGACTGTGTTCTGGGAAGAAGCAGGAAGAGGATTCCTGGGAAATTGCTGTGCTGTAGAGGATGGCCAGACCTCTCTACAGACAGGTACGGTTCCAGCTTCCCTCCCCAAAAGCCCAAGGGAGATCCAGTGGCACATGGTAAGTGTTCAGATGTTTTTCTGGCACTGCCGAGTTGTAATTTTGCAGTGATCACTTGTCTTACGTGTTGGTTTCTCTCTGTTTCTGCTCAATCAAAGCCCAGCTTGACTGTAGACGTGGAATGTGGTCTTCTCGAGGAAACGTGCATGAGTGTGGTGGTCCCATTTGGTAGAGCCAAGTAACAGGACTTCTTGTCTTCACTAATGCTAACACTCCTTGCACCAGCAAGAATAAATTAGTGATTTTTTTTTGTTTTTTTACTATTGGGGAAACTGAGGCATGGTACAGTGAAGGTGAATTCCTCCAGGTTTTGCAGCTCTCCAAACTATTGCAAGGGAGAGAGGAGATGCTGTGACCTCACACCCTGGCTCATGGCAAGCAGGCTGCACACGTTGTGCGGTGAGACTCAACGCTCAGTGGTTTGGGGATACAAGTCCTGCTGCCTGCAGTGTGTGCCCCCGTCACTGGAGGTGCCCACCTCCTCCAGGCAGGGACCCTCCTTTGCTTCAGTTACTGAGCAGTGGTACTCAACCATTCCTAACTGTGGCTGAAGCATTGTCTGGATGGAATTTTTTTGCCTCAGAGTTAGAAACCCCTGCAAATAAGGTTTTATAATAGAAACACAGAGCTTTAATTGTAGAGTAACAAATAGCAATGCTGCATTATACTCTGATAACTTCTTTACACTGCTAGTGAATATTCACAGCCCATCCAAGGATGTGTTCGTGTGTGCTGCATCCCCCAGGCCCAGGAGGTTGACCTGGTGCCTGGGCCTGCTACAAGGTCCCCAGTCAGTGAGGTGATGCCAGTCTTCATCCGGATGCTCTGTGCAATATTTCCCTGATGGAGAATCCCCCAGCTCCAGCCCGGGTGCAAAACCACCTCGGGAGTTTTGGCTGCTGGAGCCAAATGCAGACAGCCACTGTGCTGCTTCATTTGAAGCCCTCGCTTCAAAAGGTCACTGAGACAAATTGGGATCTCGTTCCCATTGTTCCTACACACATGAGTAATCTGTGAATGTGCAGACCAGATCTTTATAAGTAAAATGACAGAATTAACCCTTGACTTACAACTGTATTTATCGATGTTTCACCTGCGTTGACACAGCAGCTGTGGGCACAGCTGAAGCAGAGCAGGTTTCTGACTCCGACCAGACAGCTCCTTACTCCTGCATCAGTACAGCCCAGGCACCTAATCCTACAATCCCTTTGTCTTAGTATTTGAGATCACAGGAAACACAGGTTTATTCCACAGGAGAATTGCCTTTCGCCGCGTAATAGAAAAGAAAATCCTAAAATAACGAGGGCATTTTGGTGAGCAGCGTGCAGCACCGCCGGCCCCGCTCTATGTCTGCAGCGCCCAGACCTCTGCCTTTGCTCCAAGCTGTTCTGAATTAGGAGGCTCGATTCTTCTAATTGCATTTTTAAAGACCGAGCCAGCAGTTCATTAGAAATCGTGGAGCAAATTCTGCTTCTCTATTACACCAATATAAATCTTGAATGAATTTATATCAGGATAACTGGGAGGGCGGAATGTACCTCCCATATTGTTCCTCAGATTATTAAAAGTTACAGGGCCTCGAAAATTAAATTCACCTTTCCCCAGTCGAGCCACTTGAGCTTTGTTTTTCTTCCAGTATGGACAGTTGTAATGAATTAGTCCGTCCCATTTCAGCTCATAGTCACTTTTAAGTTTGGTTCTCATCCACTAGCCCGGGACTAGTCTGTGTGGAAAGGACCAGGGGGCATTTTCTTTCAAACAAATTGCTTTCATGGGAATAATTTCCTCGAGAATTATATTAAAACATTTCCATGAACCCCTGATTTTGCAAAAATATTTTCCTCTTCTCTGTCCTTGATGGAGGGCAGTAGGCATTTGGCATTTCTTTATTTGCAGATATAAATGAGCACCTTAATGAAAGTCCTTCAGAATGTTACCCTCTAATGGGCTAGCCTTATTTAACTGGAATACTTCTGAAAAGATTCAGCCTGGTAAGCCAGGCTTCATCTTGAAGGAAAATTTTGCCTCTGAGTTATGAACCCTTGCAAATAAGGTTTTATAATAGAAACACTGTCAGAACTTTAATTACAGAGTAATAAATAGCAATGCTGCATTATCTTCTGATATTTCTTTACATTCTGAACGAATATACACAGCTGTTGCTGGAAACTGATAATCAACTGCTATGGAACTGCGCTGCAACTTAGCACACAGCCGGCGTGGAGGCAGCAAGCGGCAGCGGGAGGAGGAGGAGGAGGAGGAGGAGGAGGAAGGGGGACAGCGGCCGCCGGAGCAGAGCAGAGGCATCAGGAATGTTGTGCTGGCACTGGGGCTGAGTGGATGGTGATGGGGACAGAGAGGGGTGAAATGGGACCGATGGAAGCTAAAGAAAAAAATAATAAGGAAATAATAATAATAATAATAATAATAATAATAGTGGGCTAAGCGTGAGGCAGGGGCTGATGCTGGTGGTGAGCTCCACACAGCTCTGTGCATCCCAGTCCTCCACCTCTCTCCTGCCACTCATTATTTCCCTGTGCTGCTCGTATTTGAAATTTGCCTCCTTTGGTGGCAGCTCTCGGTACGGTCTGCACCGAACGCAGTCCTTCTATGCTGCCCAGGTACCCCAGGACCAGAGCACTGCCCACGGCTTGGGTTGGGCACCCCAGCCCCACACATGCCCCAAACCACCCTCAGTGACCCCCAAAACCCAATGCAAAACAGCAGCGGAGTGCAGGCGAGGAAGGATGGGAGGGCTGCATGCGGAGCCTTAACCCTTCGAGCTTTGCAAACAAAACAAGGAAATCGTCAGGAAGGCATGTCTGTAAACAATGATAATTAGGCTTTTCAAAAATCGTAGCGCTGATTAAAATCTCCGATTCATTATTTATTCATCACAGAGCCTCTTTGCAGACCTGGGAATAGTGATTAAAATCGAAGTGCTCTTCGCACTCGAGAGGCACCCAAAAAGGGGTTAACACAGAGGAAAGAGGAAACCGAGCGAGCAGAATCCTGCCTTCAGAACCAGCACTTTCTCCTGGCAGGAGCCCTCCCATTCCCCCAAATTTTGGTATCGCTGAATGTTTCTCATCCTGAGTACAAGTGTTAGACTGGATCCAGTTGGTACTCAAATTGCAAACACACTTTCACTCCTCGGAACGCCAGGCGAAGGGAACTTCTTTTAACTCCATCATGGCAGGATAGGCGGCCAATGCACAGCTGATGGCCAGCATGCCAAGTATGGTGCGAAGATCCGTTGTTTACAGCGAGGCGTTAGGCGAGCACAAAGGCTCAGACTGTCTAAGCTACAATTTGTGCCTCATCCCATTACGGCTCCCCTAAAAGGCCCGTGCCGTTGTAGGTAACGTGCGCGCGGAACATATTTCTTTCTGTTGATTTTAGTTTGCTTTAATTCAATACACACTCTTGTTTACTTTTTAAAATTTAAATAAATGTCAGCATTGTATAATTTCTATGTTAACAAAGCAGTGAGCAAAATCCCTTGTATGTTTATAAAATATTATTGTTTAATTCACATAGTTTAGGAATTCCAAATGTTGAGAATAGGAAGGAGGCCAAATACCATCTGTTTATAACTATGATGCATCATCATATGTGTACTTTAAAAAAGAGGGGGGAAAAAAAAAAAAAAAAAAAAAAAAGCTTGGTCCATCATGCCACTGTTCTGTCTGTTGGGAATATGGTGAGGATTTAAAAGTGCTCATTGCAGTTGGTGAGAGATTTCCACACGGAGGAACTCAGAGCAGGGATGGTGCAGAAGTTGCTTACTTCTGTGCTCCCATTGGAAGAACTGAATGCAGTGCTCACATGCACAGATTCAGGCGCTGTCTCCCAGCCCTGACGTTCCTCCATTCAAAAGAAAAAATGTGTTTTTTTTTTTAACTCCTTTTAGATGTAGGGGATGCATGTGTGTTTGTGGGTTCGGTTCCAGCTGGTGCAGGCATTTCCATCCCTGGATTTTTAAGGACAGAAGAAAAGTGCGCGGATTTTGTAACCTCTTGCAAAGCACAGCCCAGAGACCATCATTCAACCGATTCTTTGAATATTTTTTGTTCTTTTTTTTATTCAATCAAATGTTTGCAAGTTTCGGTCCAAGATAAAAGAGGTCCTTGTTAAAAATAATGCATTCCACGCTGCAGAGCTGTGTGCAATGAGCATTTTAAAGAGAAGGTATTCTGCAGGCTTAAAAACAAAGAGAGTATCTCCAAGTTAAGTCGATAAGAAGATTTTTTTTTCCAACCCCAAGTTAATTAGCTGGGACGTCAAGCCTCATAGTCATCTTCCTACCTTCCAGAGGCTGAAGAATCCCCACTAAATGTACTTAAACTTCCTAGCAGGGCCGGTGAGATGAATGCGGAGATTAGGGCGAGCATTACCGTGCCTCCCCAGTGCATCCCAGCTGCAGCTCATCCCGCTGCTGATAATGATGCTCAGAGTCACTGAGGTGCTCTCTGAGGCTCGCACATGGGGTCCTGTCCCCAGAGAGGAGGAATAATAGCAGCGCTCGGGTGGTGCGGGAGGGTAAGCACAGCTTTGCGCTTCTCTTGGCCTGGTGTGCGGTGACGTGGTGGTGATGCTGATTTAATGAATGGAGAGGTGTGCTCAGGGCGAGGACTGGGATTCTCTGGTGGAGCAGGAGGGTTTGCTTTGTGTTCACCAACAGGAAAAAAAAAAAAAAAAGCACAGGTGAAGGAGAACAAGGAGAACACGTCGGGCTTGCTGGCAGAGTGCCGTTGTATGAAACATTTTGTGGCCAACCCACAGCGATTTCTGTCATGCCACAAATCAGCATACTGTGCACTTTGCTGAAATACCTCTGACTTTGCTTTTGAACTCCTTCGTTTCTACTGTTACATGTAAGTGGCGGCATCTTGAATTGCTTAGCTACACCCGGATAGAAAGTTACAGCTCCATGGTGCGAGTGCCCTTCTTCTGCATCTCCCATTGTACATCAATTGTTTAAAGCACCAGGTTTACAACCTTAAAAGACATTATTACTAGAAAAAGAAAATGCCCTGCACACCTTCCGCAGGAATCACGGAGCCATAGAAGTGATTGGGAGTACCCTTTGCAGAGTGGGTTCCATTGGTGATAACTTGCTGCCGTGCAATGCGTTTAATCTGCTCACACCTGTGCTGCAGGAGTGAAAGGAGGAAAGGCAGGACAACAGGCACGTTCTGTCGTTGCAAAAATGCATAAATGTGAAATGTATACATTCCCAACCCAACCAGCCTCAGAAACTCAGGCATGCATTCCTGCATATTACTCCGTATTTTCCATGGCTATGCGATCCTTGGTCTCCCAAGCTGCGATAGCAATCACGGGGGCAGATTGTCCAATTACGATGTGCATACCTGTCCACCAGGGATTACATGCAGCCCTCGCGCTCGTTTATCACTTCATTTTTACACGCTGGAGTAGTTTTATGAGATACACTGATAGAAGCAGTTTCAGAGGTTGCTAAATACCATCGCACGCTCGGCTTCGTGGGGTTCCTGGGTGCTGAGGGTTGGTGCCAAGAGAGGGGCACTGCAGATCCCTCCCAAGCACATGTATAAATCCAACAGAAGTGCTGCAGGTAAGTTAGGGGTTCATGTAGGCATTGTCACTTCTGCATCCATAGTGACAAAGAACCTGTTCATTTTATCTATTTATGCTTCTGACCTTCTGCAGGATAGCAGCTCTACTGTGGGAGCACTGCAAAAGGGGGTTTGGGCAAAAAGGATCCGCCTTCCAATTTGTTTGCATTTAGGAAGGCAAAAAAAAAAAAGAAAAGAAAAGAAAAAAGGCTGGAATGTGTCTCTGTTTAGAGTCACAGGTTTGCAGGTTTGGATATTATCCTGCAAAAATCCCAAGATCAGCAAAGCCTTTCATGTCAGAGTATTCAGCCAACAGGAGCGCTGCCCCGAACTGCAGAGCTTAACACGTGGGTTTCTTTGCACACTCTGCATCGTGCAGTTCTTTGGCAAAATTTGGATGGGAATAGTTTGTCAATGCTATTAATAGAAATGTTTAATGCAGGAGTGTGCGACGTGATGAGCAGCCTTGGCAGGAGCCATACCCCGCCTGATTGCATTGTAATACTGTTTGATGCAGCAGTATGTTTGATCAGTTACAAGTGATGAGTATCATATCACATCAAACAATTTAATACAGTCTCATTGTATGGAATTATGGCTGCTGTCAATCAGCATGTGGCCTATTCCTCACAGATCTGTCTTTGGGAGCCGCGATACAATGGCAGCTACATACGCATTAATAAATGAAGTGCTGCTGAAATTCCATGCAGACCTGTTGAGATTTTTGTTTCTCTTTCATGGTCTTTTTGTTTTGTTTCATTCTTTTTTTTCCTTTCTCAGCGCCGGCACTGCAATGAGTTCACCTGGTCAATAGGACAGCTGAGGGCCGGGCCCGGCTGCTTTGAAGAGAGCTTGGAAAACAGCTGAAAAAATGCATGGGAGTAGTGAATTTTGTTGTTGTGGGGATAAATCCACTGAACTTGTTTTCTGCTGAAGCTTCACAGCGTCTCTTCCCTTGGCTTCCTTGGGGGGAGGAGAGGCTACCTATTAAAAATGCATATGTTTTGTCTTACTGCTCGGCGCACCTCGCTTGATAACCCCCTACTTTGATTTGGGGATGGCACTCTTTGAACTTAAAGTCTCTTCCTTAGGACTGATGTATTCAAGGTGCTGGAGGGGAAGCCCGTGTCAGATGAAAGATCCGTATGTAAATAACAGCACGGAGGTGGGGTTTAAGGCAGTCCACATTTTGCTATCAGTTTCAGACATGTGCTGCTCTAATGCTGGCTTTCCTTGCAAAATCTTCAAGTCCCTAATGCATATGGCTTTTAATGAGGCTGTACAGCCATGGGGTCACGCTGCGTTATGTGGGAGCACTGATTGTACAGGAGCACTGATTTTGGGAATGTTGCTGATTGAGGTCCAAGAGAGCAAGAGATGGCCTCTTTGTATAATATCTGCATGGACAAATGGATCCTATTGCGGTGGACCACACGTTCAGCCAGTAGGTGTGTCGTGGTGGAAGGCCAAATTTCAGCGGCCAATTCATCAGTGTAATGATGGAAACTTTGTCCATCTTTCCCTATGCTCTCAGCCTGCATATCTAAATAGCACCGGTACTTGAAAGGGAAACCTCGGAAGAAATTTTTAGAGACACTGAAGGAAGTGATTGTTGACTTAATAAATGACACATTTCCTTCTACATAACAAATTATCCTGGAGGTTAAAGCAAAGTGTACTTGCAGGGCTACAGATAGAAGTAAGGACCTTGGCAGCTAAGAAATAGTCCCGATGGGGACTGAAGTGGTCTGAGCTGGGGTTGACCCTGGATTTGGGGGCATGAGGTGCCCAGTTTGCCATAGGGCAGTAGGTTGTCCTGCTTCCTGTTTAATTCTGTACCTTTGGCCATGTTGTGGGCTACAAAATAGTCATAATTATGGCCTGATTAATTCAGAACTAAAGAGCCTCATGGTATCATAAAATCATTTGAATTGGAAGAGACCCTTAAGGTCCAACTCCCCTGCAATGAACAGAGACACCTACAGCTCAATCAGGGTATTCAGAGACCTGTACAATCTGATGGTTGATGTGTTTTATAGTGCAAGGTAATGTAAAATAGCAAGTGTAGAATAATACGTGCAAGTTTGCTGATAGCAAAATGGTCTTCCTTCAGGCCTGGCTCATTAGGTAGCTATTAATGATGCTCTAGAATCACACAGCACCCAAAGCAGAGCATGTCCTACTCCACTTTATCTCGTGCCAGGCTTTAATTGGCAGTGGTTCCATCTGAGGCCATGATCCAGTCAAATCCGTCAACCCTCTGCGTGGTATTTAGATCAGAAAGCCCATTCAAGCAAGAGTAGCATGGGTCTGCTGCTAATCCACGGGAGGGCAGTACCTCTGCAAGGTGATTTGTAGATTATAAGGCCAAGAAAGGACTTTTTGGATCATCTGGTGTCACATGTATAACGTGAGCCATATGACTTCCCTCCATTAATTCCTATTTGAACCAGGAAACCTCATCCTCTACTGGCCTAAGAATTGACACTACAGCCTTTGGTATTATTAGATCAAGGATAGTTGCAGGAATTCTGTGCTCAGAGCAGAACTGTGTGTGTCCACTGATAAATGATCCCTGTGCTCACTTGGTGCTGTCCACCCAAGATCACCAAATTAGTGTTCGTAAAAAAAAAAAACCACCTATAGTTCTAGCATTGGATATATATATAATTTATAACATTGGATTCCTGTCCATTCTATGGGTCTAAAGGAAAAGAAGACAAAAGAGAAAACAATGTTGCTGGTGTACTCTGTGAAACTATTGCTGACTGCTCACTGGGATAAAAGGCACTTTATGTATGATAATTTTCCAATTTCTTAACTTCAGAAAAATTATTTTTAGAGAGGAGCTTCTGTAGGGTCAGCATTCCATGGGCTGGTTGTGTGCTAGGAGGTTAGGATATAAGCATGGATGCCATTCCCTCACTACACATGGACATAATGAGCTCAGGGTTAGTTAGTACAGTTGAAACTAAAATGTCAGGTTGTAAATATAAAGAAGGAAAAAAAAAAAAAAAATCCTGTCAAACATTAGCACTGACTTTTGCAGGATTCTCCCTCGTTTGTCCAATGCGTGCATCTCCTTACTGCCATGCAGCCAATGCAACCTGTGAGTGGAAGGTCATTTCCCGAATGGTAAAATATGTGTCTGATGAGAGAGGCTCTTTGGGCTGCATGGTTCTGGATGCAGATGCAGATGCATCTCACTGTGGATTTGAAAACCCAGCGTGAGGCCTCGTAAATGATAAAAATATGTGTATACTGGAATTATACACACAGGCTTCCACGCATTGGTTAAATTGATGCTTGAACATCTACGTGTGTATATAATGTTCTGTTCTCTGTTCTGAGAGATATTTATAAATAGGTTTTATATATATTTCTATTATCCACAGCTCTATGTGCGTGTATGTTATAAAATCTGGGGTTTTTTTGTTTTGGTTTGGTTTTTTTTTGTTGTTTTGGTTTTTTTTCTGATATGCTTTTTAGGTTTTCACGGGGTAATATATCTGATTTCTCTTTAAATTAAATGAATTTATTTGTCTGCCTTCCCTTAATGGAATCAGTTTTGATATACTCTTTGTTCATGCTGTTACAGGCTTCAGTCTAAGGGCTCTTTGTATTAACTTTTTTAAGTTACATTACAAAGAGGTTTTAAGATTTCCCAACAGGCTTTTATTTAACCGGGGCTTTTGATCTCAAACCTGCTGGGGCCTAGTGAAATCCTTACCAATTCTCCAGTAACTCCTCACTATTGGAATTTGAAAAGACCCACCTGAAGGATTTAACTCGCTGTATGGCTTCAGCCATCCTTTAGATGCTTCTATTCATGCAGACAGCGAGGGGGTCGAGGGCACCCTTTGTGATCCTCCAAGTAGCCTAAGGTGCCCTTTGCATAAGTTGTACTCCTGAGGAAATAAAAATCAGGAGGACACAAACCTATATACCTTATTTCCTGCTATCTTTACTTAAAGGAGGAGCGCAGGGGGTCTGCTTAACATCCTTTGCTACCTAAATACCTTTTGGACATGGGAACTCAATAAAGGAACTTTCATTGCATCCATTACCCTACTGCGGTGCATAGCAAATTAGATTTAAAAGGGTACTTTTTCCCTTACAGCTATTTCGATCGTTTTCTTTAAAATTTCAATTTAGTGTCTAGTGACAGAATGTGCATTAGAACTATATAGCACCAATTACACTAACTATGAACGTTATTTCAAAAGAATTAGTTATATTAAGTTATAGACAAACCGTTGGGGAAAAAGGTCAGGTTAGGGGGAAAAAAAGAAAAAAAAAAAGGAAAAAAAAAAAAAAAAAAAAAAAGGAGCCGTGCGATGATGTTTTAAAGGGAACGACATGAAGCGAATGCTCTTTTTTATTTTTTAATCCTTTCATTTTCGTATAACCCACACTGAAATTTCACCGCTCTCTCAGTCCCTGCTGTTGGAGCAGGGGGATGTCCTGCCCTCCTCTTGGCTCACAATAGAAAACCTACAGCTGAGCCCTATAGTGAAGAAACATCCCATTGAGAGATGGGATCGGATGCATTCTTGTCTCCTGGCCGATACCAATGGCCACAACGTAGGAGAAAGGAAAGAACGCTGGCAGACCCATCTCAAAAGAATATCATAACTAAGCACATTCTTGTCATAGTTTTGGTACCTATTTTCTGTTTCATATATACAACGCACATAACTCATCTATTACCTGAATTTGTGTTCGTTTTCCGAGACCCTTTATTTTGGTTTTTAATTTGATGTTATAATAAAACCAATCTGAAGTATGACATACAACCCCAACCTACCTTCTTTTCTCATGACCCTTCTTCCCGTTTGTTTATTTGCTCTTGGTTTGTGGTTTTTTGTTTTAATTTCAAGGGATGCTTGGGTTACTTCTTTGTGAGCATTTGATGTGGATATGTATTGCACTGGATTTTTCACTTTTTTTTTTTTTTCTTAGATAAGTAGAATAAAAACTATCGAATTTATTCCCTTTTTTTTACTGAGACCAGGTTTGAGACCTCTGCTTGAACTGTACATGGCTTGGTTATTTCAATTTATAGGGATTCCTGGTGAATCATTTTTGTTTGTTTGACATCCTGTGGGATCAAGCTGCCATGAATTTTGAATGATCTAAAAACTGTGTAGTTTACTTCAGCTCAAACTGCCTTCCAGTTGAAAACATAAATCAGTTCAGCTGAAATCCAGCCTGGGTCTTTTTCCTTTCTTTCTTTCTTCCTTTCTTTCTTTTTTCTTTTTCTTTTTTTTTAACCCGTGGGGCCGGCCTCAGCCCCAGCTGTGCTGCTGCCCCTGGGAGAAGAGGAATCATAGATTCTTAGAATGACCAGGGTTGGAAAAGACCTCCAAGATCATTCAGTCCAACCATACAACTGCCATCAATATTTCCCCACTAAACCACATCACCTAAATGCTCCTTGAACACCTCCAGGGTTGGTGACTCCACCACCTACCTGAACAGCCCATTCCCATCCCTGATCACTCATTCAGGGAAGAAATTTTTCCTAACATCCAACCTGAATCTCCCCAAGAGGAGCTGATCTCATGTCCACATTGCCATTGGCCAAGTGCCCCATTGCTCTTCATCACGTCTTGGCAAACAGGGGCTCCGTGGCTGCATAACCAACCCCAAGTCCCTAACAGCCCCTGCTTCGTGTCCTACCTGCCATTGCTTATGGGCAGGGGGAGATTTGCTGTATGGATTCCCATCCCCTACGCTTGAGTTCAGCAGCTTCACAGGCATACGGGGCTCCAAGGAACAGCTCTTCATTCACAGACACAGCTCCACATGGAGCTGCAGTAGGAGCTTTCACTTTTCTTCCAGCAGCAAACTGAAATTAAAAGCAGATGTGGACAATGGGCACTGTCTCAGGGGAATGAAGGATATTGTTTTACCAGTGTGACATCTGGTGAGACTAGATCATAGCCCAACATGTGCTGAGCTGGTCCTGCTTTCTAGGTCCTCTGCAATGGATTTGCATTGCATTGGTTGTGTCTGTGGGCTCAGGTTCATCTACATCATCATGTTTGCCCACCTCACAGAAGGGATGTGGTGCATCCTGGGCATATTTTTTCCTTTACCCCATAGTCTTGGCTGTGTGTCTTGGAAAGATTTCCGTGTGCTTGGTGAGGCTTTGTGGGGAGCAGCACCGGATGCTGCCCTAATGGCAAAATAGGACCAAGATACCTGAATATCCCCAGTTCTATTCTCCTGACTCCCCCAGTGACCTTTGGTAAGTAACTTAACCTGTTGTCCTCAGGATCCCCAGTAAAATGGGAGACCTTAATACTTATCTGGTGGGATAACAGTGCTTAATTCTTACCTAATTGGATGACAATACTTACCTACATACCTCACAGGGGTGTTGTGAGGATTAATTAGCTAATGTTTGTAAAGTGCTTTGGAGATGGAAAGCGGTATATAGTCGTGCTAAGCACTATTACTGCATGCCAGCACCAAGACCTTAAAATGGCTACAGACGGAATAAGAGTTTTTATATGTTTTGAAATAAGCCAATTGTTGAAGGCATCCGGATGCTGGAAGTATTTTTAGGCAGAGATTTCCAAGAAAGTTGGGAAACAGAAGGGTATAATTATATGATCTGAGACCTTTTCTTGTTTCTTTTAGAGGACCGACTAAACATAATCTTAGTTAGGTGTCGTTTGATGAATGTAAAAACTGCTTCTTGGGGTCTAAGATGGATCAGCGTTTACTCTTGCTGATCAAACAATATTCCTTGAAAGAAATATATCTGTTACAATTTGGACAAACAAATATATTAAATAAGCCAGAGGAAGTATTCATTTCTCTGTTCTTTCTTTCTGTATTTCTTTCTGTAAGCAGCTTTTTTTATTGGCGTAATTCTGCTCTTGTTCCCATTAGGGTAACTGAAAGGTAACACCGCTGCAGTAAATGGAATTACGCTAGATGCAAAAGCATTATGTGAGAGCAAAATTATATTTATATGTGGTCTGAAATGCAACTTGACGCTTGGATTTCAAGAAAAATCAAACCAACCGTTCCTAGAAATATGTGGAAATGCAACTTTTTTTTTCTTTTTTGCTAGGACAAACAAAAAAACCCCTGCTCTTTGTTGAATACCGCTTGTTTCATGGCAGCTCCAAAACAGATCTTGCAGAAGGCAGGTCTGGTATACTATACATGACATTTTTTCTTTCACAGGAGGAAACTTTGCAAGATTTTTGCCTTTAAATATTTTATTTGGTTCCTAATGTGCACTCTTGGTCCAAGAAAGCAACTTTATAGATATCAAAGCTCCCATTTGTATTTTTTTTTTGCAAGAGCATTTCTTCAGATCTTTTGCTCTCCAGTGTTAGAGAGAATTCCCACAAATTCCTGAAATCTGTTAAAATACAGAGCAGAGAGCTCACGTTGGTATGCTGTGCATTGGCTCTCTCTGTTAAAAAGGCTGTGCATTTTCATTCTGGATACACAAAAGAAATCTGATATACTGCTGGGCCAAGTACCAGGATTTGGTTGGCTCTATGGTCAATTCTTACATTTCCGTGTTGGGCAAATGTAAGAATGGATAACATTTAATGTAAAACCAACCCCGAGGCCTTTCTTATGGACGTCAGGTTATTTGAAAATGTGTTGGAGACCATTGCCCACTGTCGGGTGAGACAAGAAAAACGGCATCAAAGGGCTCAAAGCAGCCAGGAGAAGAACTTGACTGACCAATCTCAAGCAAGCTGCCCATTTCCCAGCTTTGAGAACAGCCACGGAGACCTGGGGGAAAGCTGGGCAGAAAGCTACGTGCCACTTCTTAGAAGAGTATCTCCCAGATTAACCAGCATTTGGCCTTTCAGCTGCCATGTGGTTCTAATGCAGGCCAATGGCACTGAGTCCAACCCTGGTCCAAGAGGGAGGATGGCATGAAGTATGACCAGTGCTGTCAGTGGTGGGTTTATCAAGCTGGTGTGCATCATCTGTGTGTATGGGTATAATAGCTGTTGAGTGCTTCGCAGTTGGCCGTCCTGAGGAGAATCTGAGGGGGAGAACGAGAGGTATAGCAAGAGGACCTAGTGTTTGGGGCACTAAGTATTTAGGCAGACAAATTTGCAGGCTTAGAAGCTCTTTAGTTTGGCAGCCAACCCGTCGGTGCTCAACTGTAACATTTCACAGGACAGGAATAACTGACAAAATGGATCACCATAACTGGTGTGCAGACCCTATGGGATGAAACTGCCTGGAAACGGGGCACCTTACATGGCCCTGCCCAGTCTGATGCACCCACCATGTTGTAATGACGTGTGATGGAACACGATGGGATAGCAAATCTGGATCATACACTGCACTGAGTGAGGGGAGCACTGTTCCCATTGTGCCTGCCCTTGGTGCTCCTGGGAGATGGATAGAAGCTGCAGCACCTGACAACTTTGCACACCTGCACTCAATCTTCTCTCCCCTGCCTTACTCAAATCAGCTCCACCTGATGGTGTGACCTGGTGGTGTAGACTCGTGACTAACGAGTGCTTAGTTAAACAGCAACTTCTATTTTTAACTTAGCTCCAGCTATTCTGGAGGCAAACAAAAAAGACATTGCTGTGGGGCAGGAAGGTGATGTGTAGGCACCTAGGTGCTGGAGCTGCCAAAAAGACCTGGGCCTTTTGGAGGATGTATCCTATAGAGATAAGCTACCCAGCCTAGAAAAGGATGTTGGAGCTGGACTGGAAGCACTGGGAAAGGCAAAGGAGCGGATAGGATACTGGAAACACTCAACAAAGGTAAGTTGCTTATTTGCTCTAATCATAACTGATGAGGTTTGATACAACGGTGAAAGATAGCAAGAAAAGGTCAAAGAAGTCTAAAGACTCCAAGTCTCAGCTGTTGGAGAATTCCTTAGTCTGCTCAGCACAGGTTTCTCCAGCCTTGCATGGGAGCGAGCAAAGAACCAAAGAAAAGTGCCCTCTTTAGGTCCTCGAGAAACAGAGTTTTCTGTTGGTTAACCATTACTCGACATTTTCCCCTCCTCACAAAACCATCGAGGTTAAACATTAAGCACCCGCAGTGAAGGACACCTGTATTTGCTGGTCCCATTATGCGCCCATACTGAAAAGGCTTTACAGCTGTCTAAATTAGCATAATTAAATCCGCATCAATTAAAAGCCTCCATCATCCCTTTCCCCTTCACATGCAGATAGTGCCGTTTGTCCGAGGTGCGGAGCGACAAAAGGAATCGGGATCAGCGGAGGGCCGGGCTGGGCTGAATGGCAGAGCGATGTGGTGCGGGTTTTTTGCTGGGGGGGAGGAGGGTCCCACGTTCACCTGACCCTATGGGAGGGCCTGGTGCTCCGGGGGGGGGGGGAAGGGAGCTGCGCTTTGCATCACAATCCTTCCAGAGCTCGGAGCCCGGCATTTAGGGTGTGCATTTTACAACGCGCTTTGGCTTCTATTGCTCCTTTGTGCTCCGTTAACGGGAGGGGGTCAACAAAGCCGATTTCCCCCTCCACACACACGCACACACCCCAACCTTACTTTCTTCCTCCTCTGTTTGCGTTTTTGTTTTTGGGTTTAGTGCCGCTCGGTGCGGGGGAGCCCCGGTGACCCCAGGAAAGCAGCGCTGTGCAGTGCTGGCACCCAGCGTTCCTCCAGATGAGAACTGACACGGGGTTCAGGGGTTAATTTCTGGAACAGACGCATTTGCATACAAATGAAAAATGATGGAATTTCTGTTCTCCTAAATTTTCAATGTCATCAGCATCAAACAGCAGTCAGTGCTCCCTTGCTGTTTGAAGAATATTCATTACTTCAGAAGAAGGGGCACCTTGTTTGGTATTAATCTCCTCTTCAGGTCAATGACTTAATTTGCTCAACTCCATCTGAAGTGCCACTCACTTTCTGATTTCTGCACTGTTCTTTGTTATTTTTCATAACGTGTTCTTAATACTTTTATTATTATTATTTGGAAGGGGATACGCTTCTCCTGCAAATATGAGCAGGAGGCAGGGCTTGCCTTTCGTTATGGGCTTCCAACCAAAGTGCTCAGCACCAGTCTGTACCCTTTGTAGCATGTTTTGGTGACTGCTACTCTTGAAAGCCATGTATTTTTGCAGGAAAAACATATTTTCACACTGGGATAGGAAAACTTTTTTTTTTTTTCTTTTGAAACTGATAGCCCAAAGGACGTTGTGCAACAAGATTGCAGGGTGCTGTGCCTTCCCAAAAGGTGAAGCACTGCAAAGCAATTAACTCCCTCTCCTCCCAAAAAATCATAACATTCCCTTAGATGCTGCTTCTGGAACTCATAGGAAAGCCTTGGTGCTCACTCCCATTTCGCTGCTGTCCCCTTGGTTCTGTCATGGGGCCCGAGGAAAGGTCCCATTTCCCCTATTCTGCCCTTTGCGGTTATGATTCTTCCCCCTGAGTGGGATTATTCAGGGATCTTTAGATTCTGGAGGCTTGGAGGTCAGCCCAGACTGCACCAAGTGGTACCTCCAGCACCATGCACTGTGGGGTTTGCCCCAAACCCTCTCTTTTTATATGGCTTTCTGGCTGGATTTATTCCTGGTCCTGAAGGTAGTAGTATGTTAGGAGGCTGGAGAGAAGCTGTGAAGTGCTTTCTAGTTTTCTTCTGTAATTATTAATATTTTTTTATGTATCTGTCTCCAAAATGGTAACATCACCCATTTGGAATGAACCATGGAATCACAGAACCATTAAGGTTGGAGAAGCCTCCTAGAATCCCCAAGTCCAATCCCATCTCACCCCCACCTTGCTCAGTGACCATGTCTCTCATCCCCACAGATTTGGAAGACCTTCAGGGACTGTAACCCCCCCACTGCTCCCTGGGCAGCCTGTTCCAATGCATCACCACTTACTTCTAAGAACAAATTTTTCCTGGCTGTGTAGAATTTATAGCCACGCGGATACTTTTATACAGTTGCAGAACTGACGGGAGCCTTGGACTGTAGAAACAAAAATAACATGCAACTGCTGGAGGAGAGAGCTCCCTTCCTACCTGCAGCATTAAGTTAAGAATGTCTAAGGACTGATCCTCAGCCCCAGCCAAGCTGGATTTAGTGTAGGTCACCCTGAGGTGGGGTAAGGGGGCTTTGTGTCATTTTTAGATGCCCTGATCCTGAGGGGCTCACAGGTTGGGCTGGCCCTGTGCCGTGGGGCAGGTTGGGGATGAGGGGATAAGCCAGCTTTGTGCAGAGCTCATTTGGGAGCCTGTTATCCGGGCGGAGCATTCTCAGTGGGGGAAACTTCTATGGATAGAGTTGGTAAAAGCCGCCCCAAGTCCAGTTATGATTCTTGTACGCAAGAAAACAGCAATGAAAATGGAACTTGTGTGCATGGTTTCCAACTGGAAGCTCAGGCTGTTGGCTGAGGAGCTGGTTGGTAACCACGTCTGCCCATCTGGTTCTATGAATATTGATGGTAAAGTCAGGAGAAGAGGCTTGTCAGCATGTTGGGATCTGGCACCGCTGCTCCAGGGCGGGCGCTTGTGCCGCTTTGCGGTGTCTGTGTGCAGGGATGGGCCGCCTCTGCCAGCTGAGGATCTGTCCCTCAATGAGAAAAGTTGAGATCCCCATTGTGGAATCAGTTTGGCCACGTTAGTGATACGTTGCTCTAGAAACGTGTCTATGAATATGCTAATGTTTATTTTGCCAAGCAGAGCTGCCAGGATGTGCCATGTGGCTGAGTTAGTGTTACTTTAAGAATTCTTTTTTTTTTTTTTTTTCTTGCCTTTTCAGACTTTTGAGCTTCTAAACTTGTAAACACAACATTTTGTTGGCTCGAGTTTCTGGGGATTTTATGCATACAGCTGACTTTTATCTTCACTTTTTACATCACCTTAATATTGTCGGAGAGAAAGCACTCATCTGTTTATGATAAGTTTATCAGAAATACTCCAAAGTTTTCCGCCACTGAGATATTATATTCTTAGGGTGGTTTGCTACGGGGTAATTCTGAGACAACAAACGGAATATTTCAAAGCCCAGATGCCCTGTTTAGACAAGGGGGTTTATATTGATTAGAATCTGCTTTCACCTAACATCGTGGCGTAAATATCACAAAGACGTAATTAGAAAACTCGGTACAATATTGAGTCCCAGTCCCTGTGTGCCAGAATTGTTTGAGTGCTGAGGAACTGGAGCTTGTTTGCATCCCAGTGTGTTGTGAAATGCAAACTTCAAAGAAAATATTATATCTCCCAACTCCAGCTCGTGAGAGCCTTGGAAGTATAATACAGAACGGCTTAGCGATCCCTGCTGAGGAAAGGGCAAGCTGACACTGAGACGGCTGCTGGAGCGCTGCAGAAACACTGGTGGGCAATGAGTGCATTTCAGAGCCGAGCTCGGTCTCAGGAGCCAGAAGGGAACCACACCGGGTCACCCCATTGGCCCAAATACATGCGTTTGCTTTCTGCAGACATCCACGTGTTTGCTCCGTAGGCTTCCCATCAGATTGGGGCCCTTGCAGCATTTCAATAAAATATTTAGATTTGCAAAACTCCTGGAAGCCAGATTAAAAAAAAAAAAAAAAAAAAAAAAAGACAGAAAAGGGTTTTATTTTTTTTATTTTTTTTATTTTTTTTTGTCAGATTGTCAATGTCTGAATTTCATCACAATCTGTTCGGCTGTTTGTTGCAGGCAGGCGTAAAAACAGAGCGGGTAAGTGTGTGTTTGTACTCCTTATACATATTGCAGGAGCGCTGCCTAATCCCCTTGATGAGGAAAGCTTTGCAAATCACATACATCTGTGGGCGCTGCTGCACAGAAGCACGGCAGTGGATGGGTGCTTTGAGGGAGCAAAGGGAAGTTTTCTAGAACTTGGTGATCAGCGCCCTGTAGCAGTCCAGCCTCCTGCTGATGTCATCCCCCTGTTTGTTTTTTTTTTGTTGTTGTCGTTCTTTTGAGTGACCTGAGTGTTTTGCCTTCAAAACTTTGCCTAGGAGGCCCTTTGACACTTAGGATTCCTGGCAAGAGGGAAAAAATATATATATATATATTTGCTGATGACAGCTCTGAATATATTCTCTTTAATTGTCGCCTATGTCTCCGTCCCATCCTTGGCACCACACTAAAAATAGCAACTTGGGCTGATGGTTTCAACACCATCTAATGCGTGTGTCTTGTGGCATACAAAGCCTACATAAAAATGTCAGGAATGAGACCTAAGCTGGGAATAAAGCTGAAAATCGCAAACATGAGACAACCCCGAGTAGCGAGGGTGTTACATGCAGATATCTTATTGATATCTCGGAGTAAAGGCAGGCAGGCAGAGCTGTGAAGTCCCTGCCCCTTTTCATGCATAGAGGGTGCCTGGAATAATATTTGTCTGCTGTATTTGTAAATAATTTGTTGCTATTTCTTGTATTTATATTTTTAGTCTTCCTCTGCTTGCCTTGATAGCACAAGTTGCTGGTAGTGGAAGGTGAGCGTGGAGCATTTTTTCTCATCTGTTTTGCAGAGGGTAAATGTGTTTGAATCACACACACCAAGTCCCTGGCAGAATGAGATTGGGCAGTGGGGACAGCATCCCTTGGGTCTCATGAGGCGAGGATCTCCATCCGGGAGCTGTGGTTTTGCCCCTCGAATGCTGTTGGTACTGACACAGATTTTAGCTTGTAGGGCTGGGGGAAGCCTGCTGCAAAGACAACAATGCCAATGTTAACGTGATGCTGTAGTTACGGTTTTGTCTGCGTTTCCATGATAAACGTTTGTTTGCAGCAGTTATAAACCAACCGTTCAAAATAAATAAATAAATCCCAGTGAATTCAAACTTGGCATACCAGAGTCCAGGAGGGAATGCTGAGCTTTTTGGAAATAATGGCTTCTGATTACTGCGGACAGGCATGACATGATGTGCAAATACATGCTCTGCATCGTGCTGGGAAAAAAAAAAAGGCATAACGAATGTCACCACTCTGTTGTGGCCCAGAGTGTGAGCGCCGAGGGTCTGTCTGACTTTTGGAAATGCGAGAGATTTTATTTTTTTTTTTTCCTTGGGACATCTGATTCATGCCCTGAACTGGTTCTCAGTTCCTCCTGTTTGCTCCCTGTCCCGTGGTGGCTCTGAGTTAGCAGATCGCGGTCAGCTGGCGTTGATCAGCGCCTTGCACCGAAGCCCAGTGAAGTGAGGTTGCCTTACACAGTGGGCAGTCTTGGCTCCAGATCGTCTTTCTGCAGAAGGCTGCAGCATTTGCTACCCATTTGGGGCTCTACTGAGTGTTAGTTTAACTTTGAAAATCCATTTTGCTGTACTGATCAAATTCCAGGTGCAGGATAGGCTGTAAGCGACTTGGAAGTAGTTTCAGTGAGGATGTAGCTGGCTTCTTTAAGTCATGCTGTGTGCATAGTTATTGCACTGCATTTTCTACTTCCTTCTGTTAGCAGAGTGGTGGTACCCAAGCCAGGTTAGCAACACTGGGATGTCCTAAGAGGCCAAGACCATTACCCACCCTTTACTCACTTACCCATGCAAAGATTTTGCATGATGAAGCTGAGTCATGGAATCACAGGATCACAGGGGTTTGGAAGGAACCTCTGGAATTCATTGAGTCCAACCCCCTGCTGAGGCAGGTTCCCTACAGCAGGTCACACAGGAAGGCATCAAGGACTTTTTGAGTATCTCCAGAGAAGAAGACTTCACCACCTCCCCAGGCAGGCTTTTCCAATTCTCTGTCACTCTGATGGTAAAGAGATTCTTCCTTGTGTTAGTATGAAATTTCCTGTGTTCCAGTTTCAGCCCATGGCTCATGGACAACCTGTTGTCCACCTGAAACACCGGGTCCTTCTCCAAAGATCTCCTCTCCAGCAGGTCATCTCCTAACCTGCTGCATGTGGTTGTACCTCCCCAGGTGTAGGACAGCACAGGTTCCACAACACCCACTGCATTGATCCAGCTGATGATGACATGGTAGAAGGCTACCGGGTTGGTTGAGCATAATTTTCCCCTTGGGGAATCCATGTTGACTACTGATAACCTTCTTCACTGGGTTATATCCCAGGCTGCTTGTGGGCAGCACTCCCTCCTGCATCATCGTCCTCACCCCTAAGTCACATGAAAGACAAGAATGGTGACTCAATCGGGTGACTCAATCAGGTGACTCCCCAACAGCTGCATTAAAAAGTGAGTCCGTACTTCTGAACTCAGCTTGGAAATAATTGCAATGCCACAGTAATGTTGGGTAGCTCATAGCCAAGTGCTAAATGTGAAGAGCTGCAGGGTCTGGTTTTGGAGGGCAGACAGCAAAGCAAAGGTGCAGCAAAGTGGAGGTGACTCCTTTCTCTGCACGCTGGCGTCAGGCACATGAGAGAAAGAAAGCAAACTACTGACTGGGGTTTTTTTAGATGTGACATTTCAGTGATGTACCAACAGAGGAAATTTTGCTTGCAGAATCCTGTGAGCAAAACACTTCTGAGAATGTATGTATACAATTGTTTAAAAAAACACAGGGTTACTGACACAGATGCCAATTTGGTAGGGCATATGGAACATTTACACTTGCCTTTTTCATTCTTTCTTGCTACAGCTGGTACTGATTTAGTATGTGAAATTTTACTAGCAGGAGTGCTAATCAAGACAGAGATTTCTGTGAGGATTTAGTCATTTATGTGGAGGAAAACTATGGGTGTCATTAAAAAGTACAAGATCATCTATGAGAGAAGCATTATCATTAGCAACCTAATTTTTAAAGCAAACAGGGAAAGAAAAAAAGTACTGTATCTCTTGAACAGCAGCAGCAGAAAATTATTTTCTTACAATGCTAAGAGTCATGCCTCCCACTGAAGTCTGGACAAGGAAATTTTAAATTTACTTCAAAAAAAGCCAACAGCAAAGGTTGCTCCAAGTGATTTTGTTAGCAGTGTGCTGGCCTGCTCTGTAACACCAAATGGATGTGGCTCAGAGTAAGATTACATACAAAGAGACCATCCAGATCCTTGAACCATGTTTGAAGCTGAAGCCTCTATTCAAACCATCTCTGCAATGGCTCTGCATGTCACCACCACAGCCACTGGGAAAGGTCCAGCAGCATCCCACACCTACCTGGCAGATTTTGTGAAAGTTCCCTGGTTGTTTTTTCTTCTTGTTTTTTGGTTCTTTTTTTGTAAGAAATTGCAATCTGGAGCTTGAATAGAGGCATTCAGACCTCAAGTAGCAGTTCTGGCCAATTTCTGATGTTGACAAGAAATACTATATTCCATTAAGAAGGCAATGAGCGTGCATTACGTATCCAGAGAGGCGATTTTACATTACACACAGCGTAAAAAATTATGCTCTGGTTTAACTACCATTTCCTGCCAAGATTATTCCAGTGCAAACAGCAACAGAACAACTGCAGTATGGTAAATATGTTGTACAGGTGGCTTGGTGATGGGGGAACCTGAGCAATAATGCTGACATCTGTGGCTGGAGGTGGCCGGGTGGCAGCAGTGTGGTCCCTGCGGATGGCAGCCAGCTGCCCTCACCTCCAGCATTGCTTCCATGCAGAGATGGATGAGGAGCACTGGAGTGGGCTCTGTGCCCTTCTCAGGGCAGTTTCCCACGTGGGTTGGGCTCTAGGGTAGGAATGCAATGGAAGGAGGGTATGGGTTTCCTGGATGTGATAGGTGGCACTCTGCAGTGCCCAGACATTTGCCAGGAAATATGCCTAGTAAATACATAAATGCTGGAATTCATCTCAACTTCTTACTCTTTAACTTGATATCGATTAACCTGAATGTCTTTGCAAGCTGCCCTCTTTGGCATGGCCAACACTGCTTCTGGGAACATGATCGGAGCAAGCAGGGTATGGAGAACATAGCCAATACATTTGCATTTGTCAGGTTTCTCCCTTGCTGAGAGAGACTGCAAATTTTTAGGTCGACTCCCAAGTAACTGTTGGATGGGAGTGGTGTCTCATTTGATGCTTGCAGGTAGAGGTACTCTCATGGTGCTACCTTTTTAAGCACTACATGGCCTAGTCTTGTACTTTGGGATCTACTGGGGCTCAAACTTTCCAAGAAGTTCCAGTAAAACTGGCATTGAGTCCTTTGTTTTACTTCTACAGCCTAATTTTTCAGCAGCTGAGATGCAAAGTTTCCTGTTTACTGCCATTTTCCAATATTTCATCTAAGTAGAAGAAAAGCCAGAGAGTTTTTGTAGAGCTATATGGCTCCTGCATTTGGAGTAGCAATTTTTGCTTAAAATTGTGTAAATGTACCACTGAGCACAACCATCTCCTAAAATGTCCATCAAGCTGCTTAGCTCCAACCATAGAAAACACAGGGGAGAAGGCAAGCTGATGTGTGAATGTTGCTGCATCTCCAGGTAGAAGTGCTTGCATGACTGTGAAAGTGATGCAGAGACTTTATCAGCTTTGTGGATAGAAGGAAAGGGTCACCTTTCAGTGTGGGCATCCTGGTGTTGATGCTCATAGTGGTGGGACTCCTTTCTCCAGACACCTCCAACTTTTGACTTCTATTGTTACGACTGTCCAAATGTTTTCCAGAGTCTGACATTGGGTCAGAGCAGGAATACTGTAGGACTTGTCTCTGCCTGCCAGAAGGAAAAGAGACCAAATTGCAAGCCTGAATTTATCCTCATTATTCATTAGGTTGGTTACATCAGCAGAAAAGGCTCAGTGCAGCAATCTGAAGTCTTAGACAGTTTGTGATGTTTAAACATCTTAAGCACTGTTGAGCATTTTCTTTACATCTCTTGATATGGCACGGTGGTTTTATTTAAGCAATCCCGAAAATCGTGGCCAGCTGCACCATCTGCCAGAGACGACGCAGGATGGGTGCCTCCAGCATGTCAGCGCTCAGATGTCATTTAAAAGGGAAATGCTGTCTGAGCTGGGAAGGGGCCGAGACAAAGAGCCGGGCAGGCAGCAGGCTGTGCAAAGTGGGAAGAAGAATGGATACCTTTTCTCTGGCCTGACCCGAACATCTGAGTTCTTTCCCTTGGGGTTTCTCACCCCCAAATGTTCGGGTTTTTTTGTTTTTTGTGTTTTTTTTCCCTTGTTGCTCGCAGCTTTTTTCCCTTTTAGGAGTTGTTCGATGTGGAACAGGTGGCTTGTGGTGCAGGTCACTGGCCATGAATGCTGTGCGCAGGGCTGATGCTGGCATTTAAAGGTCAGTCCTTGCTGCTGCTCGGCACCTTCCTGGCAGCAGGTGACCCATGGGCCCCTCTCACCCCACGAAGAAGCCCCACCGCACCTTTGGGAAGCTGTTTGCAGCAGGACGAGGCGTGATCACAGCTTGGTTGAAGGGTGTCACGTTCCCCGTGCTGCAGACACGAGGACCAGCGGTGGAATATTCGATTACATGTCAGTCACAGCACATTATGCAATCTTCCAGTCTGCCAGTTTTGCCCTTCCTGGCTCTGAGCAAAGTGTCATTGGGAAAGAAGTGGCACAGCGAGGCAAGAAGGTGATGCTGGGGAGCTTCTGTCCCCATCTGAGATGTCCCATAGGAGCCCTTCAGTGGGGCTACAGATAGAGCGTGGTGGTTTATGCCTGGTGAATGTGGACACAAACCAGTACTGCTTGCCTTCATTCTTAGCTCTAAGAGTATAAATGTGTGCAAAAGCAGTAGATGATGCAATGAGGAACTGGGGAACTGCCATTCCAATGGTAGTACCAAAAATACTCTGCTCTTTCAAACACAGTGGCTATAAAAACATGTTGCTCTGACCAAGCATTTCCTGGGCTGTTTTGCTTGCAAATTACTTAACGAAAATACGTTAGAAGTGGAAGTTAAGAGCTGTGGACAATTTCCCGCTTTGTATAAGCCAGAAAAATCCCATCTCAGCTCCAAGAAGGAAACTACTTTCCAAAATGTCAACTCATGCAGAAAGTCCCAGTTCAGCTGGAACGAGCCGCTCCGTTTGCACTCAGTGGTTTCTGGAACAACAAAAAGTCGTGTATGTCCGTGCTGGGAAGCACAGGCACTGAAGGATAATGTGGGTAGATTATTCCAGTTGGCACCAGGGGCTTATTATGGCTTTTGTTAAGCATCCTCCACCCATTAGCCACAGCCACAGGAGAAGGGAATGGTGGTGTTCCCATTTCGCTTCTTCTGCTTCTGCAGTTGGGCTGCACCTCCTGTTTGGAGACTTTCAAAGTGAATTTTAAATCAAAGGAGACAACGCTGCTGTTACTGGTTGGGACATCCATAAGAAGAACTTCAGCTTTGTCTACTTTGATTTCAGATTCACTTTGATTGTTTTTCTGACAGGAGATGCAGTCATCACAAGGCTCTTGGTAACACCACCACCATTAGCTTTTCGAGTGATCATTGCTATTTAGCTGGAGAGACAATAAGAATGGGGTGGGTGTCAATGGAAATAACCTTTTTGATGCTTCCAAAGCTTCAAACCTGTCCTCAGGCTACCAGGCTCTGAGAAATACTTAGAGGGAGAGACTACCTGTGGAATAGAGGCTATGACACCGTGGTGAAAGCGAGCACAGGACACTGCTGTTTGCAATGCCTTGTGCGTGTGGTTGATGTCAGACCCAATACTGTGTTGGGGCTGCAGAATGAGACCCACACCTGGCAGGATGGCTGGACCATAGCTGGTAAGCCCAGGAAGGTCAGTCAGGCCATGAGGACCAAGGGCAGCCCTCAGCAGTAGGGTGTGGTGAGAAGGGAACGAGTCCATTTGGGGTAGCACCCAGGAAAAGTACTGTTTCCCCCGCTATATCACCCTCTCCTCCTTGACCATGTTTGAAAAGGGCATTTCAGTGCCGACGGCAGTGTTGCTGCAGACAGAAGGACCCGGCTGAGAGCAGCCGGTGATGTGTGCCTTACTTTTAAAAAGAAAGATGTGTCTTGACAGCTTGCCAAATACCACATCTGCCTCTTTTTGCACCTCTGCGGGTGAAGCTGTACAGCAAGGTGGTGAAGACAGGCAGACCTATCAATTAACTGTGTGAGGCCCGCTCTCCCCTTTGCTGCCCAGCAGCTGTAGGCAATGCTGAAAGGACGACCTCCCTGATGTACATCTGGAACACCTGTGGGAGATGCACAGCTGGGACTTCCCTGCAGTGATTGAGGAGCACCACATACTGCCTGTTCAGAAGGACTGGAAGAAGGGAGGCACACACAGTGAGTGATTAAATATCTTTTTATTATTGCTTTTCCTCTCTTTCATTGGTGTTTTTCTTCCTTCGTGATGGACCTGTGTTGGGGAATGCTAATGAGGCCATGCACTGGTTTTTGAGTTGGCTGTTTCTCTAGGTGCCAAAATTCTGTCCTGCAAGTCAAGGCAAGCCTGTCTTGGTTTATCTGATTAGGCCTGAGGATTTTGGGGTTGTACTTTTGCTGTTCTATTTTTAATTGCTGGTCACAGTAATGTTAAATAATCACTTGATGGTCTGCAGGTTTCTTGTTGAGAGTATTTTGCCTGTGACACTGAGTTTATATTTTGTATGCAGCACACCGGTGTCGTGTAAACTTTATGAACAGCTTCTATTATCTTTGAAGCCACACAAACAACAAACAGTTATAATCTGAAGATGCTATAGTGTTTTCAAATATGCCTTTAGTAGTGGTATTACAATGAAAGCGCTCCACTCGCCTGCAGCTTTTGCTGCATACAATGACATCACAATTATGCTGGTTTTGAGCTAAAACTTCTGTCCTTAAACAGGAACAGCTTGTGTGAAACCTCTTATGCTTTCCTTCTCATTTCTTTTGATTGTTCCTGGACTAAAATTGGTTGAAATAGTGAATATGTTAGGGTAGTGCATTTTTACAGGCTTTGTGTCTGGGTTTGCTGCTGAGACGTTGTAGGTCGCTCACATTGTTGAGCGTGGAAAATGGATGAATTTAAAGCCTTTGAGTAGGCATCTGCTACTAGTCAAGTTGTGATCTCCTGGTCTGGGGGTATTTGGCAATCCTGTGCTTTGTGGTAATGGAATTACAGAAAAAAGTTATCGACAAAGGCATGATATCTCAAGTGCTCAAAACAAAGCTTCAGTTTCAGAAGTAACTACAATTTTTAAAGTGAAATACCTGAGCATGCATCTTCCAGCACGGTGCTAGTTGCTAGAATACCCAAGCCAGTCTTGGCTGGTACAGACAGCCACAGTCATGTGTAACATGTTCATGAGCTGAAAAGCTGCTTGTGCTTCCTCTTCATCACACTTATGTCTATTTGTGCTTGTTTATGAAGTTCTGCTCTTGTTCCAAGTGATTGCATGAATTGCTCCTAAAACTGAGAAGCTTTGGTTGACCTATGCTCACTGGGTGCCTGATACTTCTTCCTGTTTTTGAGGAGGCCTTTGTAGTCCCAGTTTTGAAGTACTTGCAGCTCCAAAAGGATGCTGCAGCACATCTCCCAGCCTGTAGTCAGAGATGTTTCTTGTGAATGTCAGGAGCCATGGCAACATTCAAAAATACCCACCATGGCCTATGGAACTGCCTGAAGAATGAGTCAAGAATTTCCCAATAAATATCTTATAATTATATTAAAAATATTTCTTTCATCTAAGACTTGGCTTAACTAACTCTGCAAATTGAATGTTGCATCTTTCTAATGCTTCTCTGAGTCTCTGAGATTGTTTTCATTATTGTTAATATTGTAACTGTTACTAGAATGAAATTATTTACTCATGGAGCTAAGTGAATATTTTTATTGATGTTCAGCTCCTGACTGCATTATCCCAGTGCTCTGCATCCACAAAATTCCTGTCCCCTCCAAAGCTGCAGGTTTCTGTGTCACTGGGAGCAGTGATGACTGTTATTCCCATTTTTCTCTGTGACTGGGCTGCATCAGGGCCAGAGCAAAGAAAGTGGAAATTGAATATTCTCCCTTTAGCATGCTTTTTGCCTTGACGGGACACCTCATTATCCCCTTCATGCTCTGTGCAGTGCACCCTGCTCCATGGCCATTGGCTCTCAAGAAGACAACATTGGATTTTTAGGATCTTTTCCCTTTTATTTGTTTTTGGCAAGCCTGGACCAATTAGAAATAGCCCACAGCAGTGTAGTGATGGTGTGGCTGTTGGGTGGGAGACATGGACAGCTATGGTCAAGTGGTTAAAGTGCACGTGTGAGAACTGATAGAACTGACTTTTGGTTCTGGGTGGGCCTCTGACTCGTGAGACCTTGGGACAGTGTCTTTGCTACTGATGGCTTTGCTATTTTCCCATTTGAAAGGAAGTGTCAGGAGAGTAGAATAGTTGTGTCCTGGTTCATGTGTGGTCGTAAGGTTCATGTCTGAGGTCCTAATGAGAGACTTTCAGGGAAGTGCAGGGAGTTGGGCACGTGCCTGGTTAGGGTAAATCAGCAATAGTTCAAGTAAAATCAATAGATGTGTCCCCTCTGGAGCGATAAGGGCTTTCCCATCAGTTAAAGCACTAGTTCTGTAAAAGGAGTTGGATGTGCTGCACCTTCTCTCCCAAAAAAGGTTGTATCTGAGAACATGCACTCATAACAAGGACTGTAGTCCATGGGATTTATTGCCAACAACAAGGATGTGCAGAGGTGAATCATAGGTCAATTTTATTTAGGAAACGCACAGAATGAACTGGAACCTCACATGCTACCTTTGACTCTCTGTCAAGGACAAATTAAAACTGGCACCCCTCTGTCTAGCAATATAAAATTGTTAACATCTGCATCGTTTCTGTTGGTATATCTTTGAAACAGATCGAGTAAACCTGAGGTAGAAATGCAACATGGAAATGGCTCTGTATTTCAGCAACCTCCCAAATAGGTGCTATTGCTGGCATTGCTCTGCAGCCTGTGCTAGTTTAACTGGACTAATTCAGCACCCTGTCTGGGTGTTCTCTGATCAGTTAAAAACAATATTTTACCACTCTTTTCTAGAGGCAAGACAAGCTGACATAAACCAAATGTGAAGTGATTGAAGTGTTCACAGAAAACTTTAAGTGTTTTACAATCTTTCAATTAAAAGGAAATCGCAGCCTAATCCAAGGAACTTTTGCTTAGACCAGGCCTTAATTCCCAAAATCTGTACTGTAATATTACACAATAGGCTGAGGTGCTGATAATGCCACAGATAATGTAGTTGTTAATGATCAAGTTAATGTTAAAAGCTATTATTGCTCATTGACATAATTCTCAGAACATTATACTGGAGAAGTGCACCTTTTGTGTAGCAACAAAATGACAAAATGGAAATGTTAAAAGTTGAGTGCCTGAATAATAGTCTGTGAAATCATTTAGACAAGATCATTGTCGTTGCCATTGTGAGAGAACCAGAGAGTGGCAGAATGAGAAAACAAAAAAAAAAAAAAAAAAAAAAAAAAAAAAAAAAAAAAAGGCAGGGGGGAGGACTGAAAATCGTGGTGCACCAGAGTGTTTTTTCCTGAAGATGTAAAGAGGATTCCCAGTCTTCTACTTTCTCTGCCTCTCCCATTTTGAGGGTTTAGGTCTAACCACAGAGCACCCTCCTCTGGCAGCTCGCCTAAAGATGAAGCCTTGGGGATGGGACCCATCACCCAGACACCAGAGTGACAAACTCTGCCCAAGGCAAGCAAAGTATTTCTTTGACAGTTTGCCGTGAAAAATCTAGGACACTGGTGTTATGTAAAAAAAAAAAAAAAAAAAAAAAAAAAAAAAAAAAAGTCAATGGTGATGCTTTTGTTGTTTGGCCCTGAGAGGGAGTTATTGGCACGGTGGAGGGACCGGCATGCTCATGAGCATCCTTTGTCTCAAACTGGAGGATTCACAACTGGCACTGTAAAACCCTCTGAGCCACGCAACCACCCACGGGCATCCCGTTGACTCTCTGGGCTTTAATAAAGCAGAGAGAGAGCGCAGAGTTGTAGTAATGGGCTAAATAGCAGACAGCCTATTAAACGCCTGCAGTGGAGGGACACTTTGTTGAGCAATATACTGTAGAACAAGCCTGTGTTAAAACATTGACCCGCAACATTTGGTCCATAAAAATAGTTACGTTCACAGGGACGCCTGGCAGTGATAGCTTTAATGTGGGGTCTGTGTCATGGTATAAAACAAATGACTTCCGACGTTACAGTAAAAGCTCCACTGAAAACCTTTCTGTGTAAACCAGGGAGCATAGCACAATGAGCTGTAGGTGATGGTGTTGCTCCTGAGCCACCTACATTGTTCTGTTTTTGTGCAGAAAACACTCAGCCCAGAGCTGGTCCCTTCCCAGCCCTCCTTGCTGTTTCACTAGGGTTGGGCCAATGGCCATGGAAAAGGCACCAAGTCATTTTTTGGATCATGGATCATTTTTTCACAGTGGATTTTGTTTTCATGTCTGATTTCCAATGAATGTGGCTTTCTGCTGAAGAATTGCCTGTATTGTAAGGAGGACTCTGGCTTTAGTTGCTCAATATCTCCCACCTTCAACATATCTTAGAAATATTGGCAGCCTTTGTGGGCAAAAGCAGTTGCCTAATACATTCGGAGACCTTATCAGCAACAGAACATGATCTCACCTTATGTAGTACACTGATGTTTCTCCAGCACAGGCTAGTTTTGGCCAGTTTTTGTTTTCAGGTGACCAGTTTGAAATACAGGACCGCCCTTCTCCAGCCCACCCTACAGCCATTACCCTTTACATCTCTCTAACACATTAACTCTGCTGTAGGGTTTTGATTCTCCTCTTGGTGTTCCTGTGAGCTCCCAGAAAAGCATCCAGTATAATTGCATCTAGTTAGCATCTTTCTCAGGATATCTTCCTACAGGGTCTGCTGCTCTTGGCACCCTTTTCCTATGACCCCAGATACTATTGAATTAAATCTCCTCCATGGCTTGGCTATGAATTGCAGCCTAACGTCCATAACTAAACTGTGCATGGTATTGGAATTCACAGGAGCTGCAGCCAGCGATTAGGAATGGTAGACCTTGCCATTTTATCTGTCATGACAGGATGGAAATTTTAGGGAAGGAAAATTACTGGCAGGTCACAGTTTGGAATGAAGGTAGCACTCATACAGAGCTTCTGTTGCTGCTCTGCTTGTTGCTATACATGGTGCAGAGGACTGTGCAATTCTTTTGGAGAAGCTGGAGCCCCAGAGAAGAATTTCTTTTTTAAAGGTATGATCTCCAACCTAGTATGTATATATATATATTATTCTGTCTTCAGACAAGATAAAATCAGCAAAATTTTGGTTATTGCAAAGGCAGATCTCTATGGCTAGAGTTTTCCTGTGAAGATGGCCTTGCTACTGCTCAGTTCTGTCTGGGTGCAGCTGCACAGAGAGCATGTGGGTGTTGCTGGATCTGGGACTGCATCGCAGGGCTGAGCCTGGAATGGGTGCTCAGGGCTCCCTGCAATGTGTCCGTGATGCCTCCGCAGTGGAGGTGTTGTTATTGTAGTACTCTTCAGTGGAGGGAAAGAAATTGTAACAGCTCCTGAATGCAGAAAGAAGTTCAATCAGCCCTGATAGCCAAAATCTGCACTGTATCTGTCTGATTTTGCCAGCTCCAAGGAAATGACTTGGATCCAAGAACCATCCTGTGCACTCTTAAATGAGCAGCATTCAGTAGAAGTGAAATTATTACTCCTGACAGTTTCTCTATTTCTTGCCATTTCTTTATCTCACATTGAGCTGAGGCCAGCTGCTCTTCACCTAGATATTTATTTCTGCTTGATACCAATCAGCTGAGCACTATCTGTACCTCCTCACGAGGAGCTGGGAGCCACAAGACCACCACTGCTGCTGTAGTCTTACAGCGTGCAGCCCTCCTGGTCCCATCCCTCAGCTGGATTAGTGCTGCGATGCAGCTGAGGTGCAGATTCACCAGACTGTAATGTGGAAGAGATAAGGAGCATTGTAACATTGAAGGATCTGTCCTGGAAAAATATTGGGAATCCTTCTGATTTTTTTATTTTTATTTTTATTTTTTATTTTTAAAGTCCTCTAGGCAATTTAGTTGTAAATACTTAGTTTGGGTGAAAGGGCCAATTGGCAGAGTCCAAAGGTGTAGGCAGAGGTTAATGGCTTTGTGAGCCTCATGGGATCTTCCAGTAGCCTCTTTTCAATAGAACTGTTTGGGTTGGAAGGGAACTTTAAAGGCCATCTGGACCACCTCCCCTCAATGAAGAGCTCGATCAGGTGCTCAGAGCCTCGTCCAGCCTGACCTTGAGTGTCTCCTGGGATGGGACATCCACCACCTCTCTGCATGAACAGGGAGAACTTGTAATAAAGTGCTTAAAATATGGCGTGTAGAAAGATGGGATTTGGAAACATTGTCTTAGCTGTGGCAGTTTAAGGTGAGAGAACAGATGATGTTCTGAAGGGGACATGGTGAAGGAAATTAAAGAGGCTGAGAACCACTACACAGCTGTGCAGACGGGGAGAGGCAAGGTGCAGGCAAGGCAAGGATGGAAAACAAGCATGGGAATATATTAAACAGTTTGAATATGCGTGCTTGTGAAATCTTTTCAGTGCATGCATCTGCGTGGCCTATCTATGTCAGAACCTTCAAGGTCTGGGTGAAACATGACACAAAAACACTTTTGTTCCTTTTCTCTTTTCAGCTGGTAGTTAATCAAAATATGTTCAGGTGGCAAATACCAGAAATCATCCTACCTGTGCACACTGTTGTCTGATTAATGCTCTGCCCTTCATTGCTGCTAACAGGCCCAAATGTTTCCTTCTAAAGGGATTTGTTATAAAGAACTGGGAGCTGCACAAAACGTTTCAAGGAAATGAAGCCCAGCCAGGGAAAGGAGCTCTTTCTTGACATCCTACACACGCACTCACAACAACCCAACCTGTTGATTAATATCAGCTTTACCCAAAGAAATGTCCCTTCAGAGTGGAGGACCTGAGTCCCATGTGTCACCCCAAGAGAAATTTAAGTCTGAACATGGAGTTTTATGGAGAAAGTGCTGATACAGCTGCAGCACAGTGCAGCATTATGAATGGGGTGTTGATAAGTGCTGGGAGCAGCCATCCTATCGGAATTACAGTGCAAACCAGGCATGTGCACAGGTCACTGCCTTTTATGAACACATGTTCCCTGATCTTATGACAAATAGGAAAGTAGCCCATGTTGACCTTTGAAGCCTGTTGCAAAGTCATTGCTGAGCTATTATTTGAGTAGCTGGAGGTAGAATAATGTTCAACTCAGCTTCCTGGAGCTGCATTTGAAATGCAATTAATTGACTGCTGTTAGTTGTCAATTAACATTTATTATCAATTAGTTCATCAAATTGATTAGTTGGCAGGACCTTAAAGCCTAAATGCACTCCTTTCCATTATAAATATGTCTATAAGAGTAAAAGCTACTCACTAATTGATGTCAAACTGAAATTGCTTATGTTGGTCAAGAGACAGAGCACATTGTTTTTTAAATCCATATTAGATTAATTTTGCAGCAAATACATCAGCAGTGCATTATTTTAGAACGTTGTACCGTTAGTGCCCATGACTCTGTGCAGTTCTCTTACAGCCATTGTTGGGTGCAGATACAACATTGCTGGGGACCTCTTCCCATGTTGGAAAGGTGATAAGATAACCAGACTGATTTTGCATTACTCTGCCCTCTAAAATGGCTTGTGGCAAAATGAGTGTCATGAAAGCCATTTGGTTTAGTAGACTTAATGCAAAACTATTTGTTTCTCCCCTCCCCCTTGTTTTAGGCCTGCCCAGAATTTGAGGGGTCATTCTCATAGTGCAGGCACTAATCAGGGTTATTCAAGAACACTTCTTTGTGACCAAAACAGAACACAAAAGATAGTCATTAAAAAAAAAAAAAAAAGGGGAGAGAGAGAGAGAAATGGAAATATTATTTTTAGTATTAAATTTTTCAGGCTGGCAAGCAGTTCCTACGTTTGTGAGATCCTTATGAAAGAGATGAGAAAAGAGATGTCTAGGTTAGTTTTGCAGTTCTAAATGCAATAGTTGTCTTGACTTCAGCAATTTGTTCTTAATCCTCGGGCAGAGCAGCAGACGAAATCCCGAAAAGTATTCCTTTAACTTTTTGCACGCACAAAATACCTGAGAGGGGTTATTCATTTTCACTGCCTTTGTGCAACGAGATTATTCCTGCATCCCCCAAAACTGTGACCTAAATATGGCTGAAAGACACAACATGTGACCTGCTTAGTGCTGCCTGTCATGGCCTGGAGCCACAGCAGGAACTCTATTAGTGGGAACAGCACAGATGCTACCAGATGGCCAACATATTGTCCAGAGATGACCCATGTATAATTGCAGAAAGTTCAATACATTCAGGTTTTGAATTTAATTGCATTGACCACCTTAGCTACTGCTGCAACACAATTTAATTTATTTAAGGTGGAAACTTACTTTCAGAAGGGAGAGAATCTTTATTCTTCTAATATTGCATTTGTGTTTTGCAGGCTGTAGGAACATGAGCTCTGTGCATGCTAACAGATGTTTACAGAGGTCAGACTACCTGAATGCAGTTCAAGCAATTCAAGCAATGAGGGAACAATACAAGATTTCTTTCCCATTCACTTCCTGCAGTTTATTTAGATCGAGTTCCATGGGACCAAATCTGGCAGTCTTGACTCAAGCAAATAGCCCACTGGAGACAGAAAAAATAAACAAAAGGACTCCTTTAAATATTTGAGCATGAGGTGTTTGCTTGATTAGCGACTGCATAACAAGCTGCTTAATTTTTATCTTTAAAAGATGTGTTTTAGACAAAGAGCACAAATTACCTACTAAGTCTTTAGACAGTGAAGCAAAATATTTATTCAGTTTCCCTCCTGTGTGTCATGGCTGTATTGTGTCAGCACAACCCTCATCCCAGGAGCCTCCTGGATCCATCTGGGGGCTGATGATGATGTTAGCTATACATTGTGCATGCCCATGAGCGTGGTCAGAGCCAGGGACTTGCAGGCACGTTTCCTCTCAGATCCCATTGGTCTGTCTGAGGGTGCTGGTGGGCATTAGCTGTTGTGAGTACAGTGTGGGCCACTCCCTGAGACTGGGAGCAAACTGAAGTGCAAGTACTTCACTGGGCAGTGGACCTGGTCAAGAATCTGCAAGTAAGCATTTGTTGCTGTTGAACGTGGTAGCTTTTGGATGGGGTTTTATGAGCCCCAGCCCCTGCTTAGGGATAAAATATTAATAAAACTCCCTTTCTAAGGATGGCTGTACTCCCTATTTTCTATTTCTACTTCTTCCCTTGTTTTGCTAAATGGACTACCTAATCTGTAAGCTTTCATTGTACAGTTTTAAAACATGTATTTATTTAACATTAAAGTAGAACAGCCTAGACTAGCTTGGCCTGTCTAGGCCCTATCAAATCCTGAACGTACTGGAAACTTTATTAGAACTTTTTCGTTAAAGTAAGCCATAATCTCCTGAATTATATTCATCACATTAAGCCATTCATCAACTTCCAGTAGGGTTATTCACAAAAGTGGTCAACCATCAATAGATGACTTAGTTTTTAAGGGTTGGTTTTGTTTTTTTTTTGTATGTGTATGTAATACAAAAAAGATAAGCTATTGATGAGGGATGGCTTCAAACTTTAACCGTATGTGGTTCTGCATCCAAATTGTAAAAGGATGCGTGGGCTTCTGGCCCAGTGATAAAGAAGGCGGCTCTATCACACAGTCTGACCTCAGACTCACGTTTTCCCTAGATTTAGTGGTCAAGATCTTGATCTGTGTTCATCACAACCAATGTATCAGACTGATTTACTGATTTCCTCCATGTACAAGGAGGAAACCTTTATAATGAAGAGTTACATTTTAGGAATGGGGGAGTAGGTGAATATTGCTTCTTTTCTTTCTTTTTTTTTTTTTTTTTTTCCTATGCTGTCTCTAATCAAATGTAATCACCACAGCATGTGTTATTGATTTTGTAATTGCTTCTTGGATGGCTTGGGCCCCAAGACTGCTACACTTTGTGAAGATGTCATTTGGGTAATATATATAGGCTAATGGATGATGTATCTTTTTATTAGGAAAGGCCTCTAATATCTCAGTTAAAGATGAAAGACTTCTCCCAGAAGGCCTGGTTGGTAATGCTTCTCCATGTGACAAGGCAGCAATCTGTCACTAATACTTCCTTTGTACACCTCACTTCAAGTGATCTTGTTGGCCAAACTACTGTAAAAGAGTGAGGGTAGAGGTACAGATACTGTCCATGTAAATCCTGTTTTTCTAGCATCTGAGCTGGATCGAGTGGCATGCCTCGATGCCTCAAAACAAAGTTGCTACTGTGTTGTGCGTTTCCAAAACAGCCGTTGTTTCTGGGTTTTAGCTGTGTATCACCTAACACACCTCTGAAGTTCTTGTGTGTATGTATGTATGTACATATACGTATCAGAAGAGGAAAAGGATAAGGGAAGCAGAGGCTACGTGGGCATTGGATTTGCAGTGTGTACAAAGAACTGCCCTGTTTGACTGGAACCAGTTGTTTCTTGGATAAGGTGGGATTTACATTATCTTGTGTGAGTTCTTCTAACACAATGTCATTTTCACCAACCAGAAAATCCATCTTGAGGTGTCAGTGAAGCATGAAGTGCAGCTGGGACTCAAATTTATGAAATGCCTGAAGTCTTAAAGTATGGTTTGAATGCCAAAATAGGGCTGGAACTGGCATACAGGGAATCCTGAGGAGAGGCACTGCCCAGTTGGATAGCCTCTCCCCCCTCTACACTGCATCGTCACGGTTTTTGAAGTGGCTGATCTGGCCTGGAGGCTCTCTATTGCCAGGAAAAGTTACTCCTGCTGCCTTGTCTGCTCTGTGCATTCCCATGTTCCCTCCTGCATGAGGTCTGGTGTTTGGCCAGCCTCTTCATGGTCAGTTTCATCACTGTCAACTATGAGAAAAGCCACCCAGAAAGGTTTAAAACATCTGAGTAGGAGCTAACGAAGACTTTGCAGACTGCAGAAGTGGTCTGTGAGGGCTAACCTCTCTTGGGAAGCCTCTTGCTATCAACAGCCTTGTGCGTTCAGCTCCTTCTCTTAGGGCGTTTCATGGGAAGGCTTAAGGCCACCCTTCTTGAGGTAGTTTAACACAGAGCTCTGGGTTTAAGAGGAGCTGTACTGGTTCTCCTGCTTTAAACACTTGAAATGTCCCTTTTTTCTGTGAGCTCACCTGGCTTTAGATATCTAGATCAGAGCTAGTCATTTTGGGTTTCCTTTAAGCCAAGAAGGAGAAATAGATCCTTTAAAATCTGGCATGACTTTATATCTGCTTTTGGATGAGGTTAATTCCACATTAATGTCATCTCTTTTTCTAGCCTGAATGTGAGAAGAGCCTGGCTCAGATGTCTGCAAGATAGACATCTGCATTTGCTCACATAAATCCCACCCGTAGAGCCGCTGCACTAATGTGAAGAACCAAGATGAATGGCTTCAATTAATTACAACAATAATAATTTAGACTCTATAGTCTAAATATAGAAAATAATTTGAGGGTTTTTTTTTTTTGTCTGAGAAGTAGGCCATATCTTTCCTAGGTACTGATCAGATTGTTTTTGATTCAGTGAGGCTTGTGATTGAGTAGTTGGTTAGGAATAGCAATGGTGTCTCCTTTAGGCAAGCCAAACTAATATACTCTTCCTTAAGGTACAGATTGATAGAAATAAAAGGAAGATGTTCATGATGACGGCTTGTTTTTGTCCTTTCAAATGATATCAGAAAAGCAATGCTTTTGTTGAAGATATCTTTTTAAAAAGAACAATGGCTGCAACTTTCTGAAACTATTTGCGACCCTCAGACTTACTCTTTATTAGCGTTTCTCATTCAGCGAAGGCTGAATCAAACAAATGAAACTAATTACTCTTGAAGTTGGGTATTGCCTTTTTGAGCTTTATGAGCCTATTTTTCTGAAATTAGAAATTGCCTAACTATGTGGAACGTTTCCAGCAAAACTGCTTCCTACAGCCACAATTTTTACAGTCACATAAGTGCTTTGTGGGCTACCTTTGGGTAGGCAGCAGTGACATCCAGTGGCCAGTGACCTGATCACAGGTCTTCTCCCAGAACCAAACCACTCTGTCCCACCTGGGACATGCCTCTCATGGCTAATTTTGTGTGACCCCATTTCAATTTAATATGCTAATTCCACTAGCATTCTTTATTTTCTTCCAGAAACTGTATGATCCTCAGATTTCTGTTCTCTGAAATTTCAATAGAGACTGTAAAAATTATTGAATTAACAACAACAAAAAAATCAAATTTTAGACCATTGGCTTCCATTTAATGTATTTTAATAAGTGTTAAAACCAGGAGGAGCCCATTGGGCTCAGAAATGCAGGTTACATGGATCTAAATAGGATCTGAAGAACAAAGTGTAGGTATTGATGTTGAAGAATTGTGACCTGGATTCTCTAGAGATCCCATAGTAGGAACTTCAGAGTAGCAACTTCACATTTCCAATGGGAAATGTGAAGTTGCAACAGAGATCCTGCATGACTCTATTTTTTAATATTGGAAAATTTACTTTAAGTGCAATGGGTCTGATCCCAAGTGAGTCAGCACAATATAAACGAGATTGAAGACTGTGGATTTTATTTTTCCTTGCAAGTAAATGTTTTCAGGACTACATCCTGAGTTATCTACCTCTAATTGTATGAAAAACTGCTGAACTGATGGAGCTCATTCAGCCTGCTTGTACCTCCTCTGTGCTTATGAAGACCACGAGCAATTCTAACACAGGGACACATGGTCCACCTTAATTTTAAATAGATACTCCTTTCAGTTATGTCAGCTACTTAAATTTATTTGCAGACAGTCAATTCATATTGATCATAACTCGACCTTAGGATGACCTTCAGCAAAGGTACTCTGCAACTGCTATAGATATTGTGATCAATACTGGAGAGCAATTGACTACACCTAGTTACTGATAAATGAATTAAAAAAAAAAAAAAAAGTACACTATTTTCAGAAACCAAGATAGCTGCTCATTTAGTCAACTGTTTGCAAAGGTTTAATATTGATGCATGAAGTTCTAATGACATCTTTGGGCATTCTCAAATGGTAGAAAACAATAGGGTGCAGAGTCACTGTTGCGTGTTAAGGAGGAAGAATCATTACTTCCCAACTTCAAATAAGAAATTTCATGATATTTATGACAATGACACTGAGACAAAATACATTTACTTTGTAGTACTCATCAGAGTATCACTGTGCCTCTTTTCTTTATGCGTGAGCCAGGTCTAGCAAAATAAAACACCGTATTACTTTAGACGGAACAAAGCCTTTAGCACCACTTATTTTACTTTAGTACCACTCTCCTTTGCACATTAATGCCTGAATTAAATTGCACATCCCCAGGTATAACCAACTGTAATCATGAGGAAGAGATTGCTGAGGTCTCAGCACATCTGCTGCACGTTGCTATGCTTCCCCATGCTGCTGAAGTTGAAAGGGAAGATGCGAGGGACGTGTTTCCTTGCTATTTTTTCTTGCCTCTCGCAACATCCTGCTGAGCGATGGGAGCTGAGCACCAGCACTGAGATGCAAGCAAATGAAAGTCTATAGGTAAAATGGTGGTTCTGTGTGTCCTCTCCTTCAGTGGTCTTTGCCATACAACCTGGATCTGATGCTCTGCACGTATGCCCCAGGGATTTTATTTATTTATTTTAGACACTGATTTTTACATCTGTGATATTCCTTACAAAGGAAATTAATTAAATGGCAGGATGGTTAAAGCTGTGCAAATCAGAAACAGGAGGGGAAGCATTCTGCAGGCACAGACCTCCCATAGATCTCCCCGCACTCCTCAGGGTTTTCCCTAGGCGCTTAAATTTCCCTCCCGATTCCCAAAGTTAATCTCCTGATCATGTTTCTTCAGTCAGCATTTTTTCCCCCCGTTGTTTCTTGTAGACTCCATCCTCCTCCAAGCTCCCTCTACATCTTTAGCTGAGCTATTTATTAATAAACTGTGTTTTCAGTGTGTTGGTACATCAATAAAGTACCGAGTAGTTCAGTTAGTCAGCATTCTGGGAAATCCTTTGCTGTATTGAAGAAGTGTAAATCTCCATTATTGCTTCCCATAGCACAAATAAAGAATAGCCTCTTACCTTCACAGCACTCTCTTTGTTAATTTTTAAGGGTGAATGCGTAAATATTCCACAGCAAAGTGGATCAGTTTGTGCCCAGCCTGCATGCCAGGCGTTCATTCGCAGGTTGGTTGGTATTGGCATGGCCTCATCCACTACCTGGGAATTCAGCACGAGGGGAGGGTAGCCAGGGTGAGTGCAGCAGGATGCAATATTGAAATGTACAGAGGAAAATAATCATCAAGACTTAAGGATTTTTTCCAAAGTGAACTGAAACTGGAGGCTTTAGCGATTAGCCCATGACTGATTGAAGAGGTATGTCACCTGCTACTACATGACAGCACACCCCATCACAATGCAATTGCCTGCCTGGAGTCATTATGGTGTATTACATCCTTTTGTTATCAAACTGTGTCATGTTTCATCACAGTCAGAAGCAGCTGGATGGAGACATGGCTGACGCATTGCCTGTAACAGATGCAATGAGACATCGTGGTCAAAGCGCACATACCTGCTTTTAGTCAAGGCTCAATTTGCTCTAAGTGTATTTTGACATTTCTACTGAGGGCTTGAAGTCACAGGTAATCCCTTCTGCGATTGCTTGTTCTGTCTCAAGACACAGGCCTTTTGTTTGTCTAGTGAGAAATTCAAGCTTTAAATTATGCTTGCTTGTTCAAGTGTTGTCAAATAGGAAAATCTATAACAGTTATTGCAATGAAGGCATGAGAGTTTTGGACCAATAGATGCTCTGCAAGTGTTTTAAACCCTAACACAACAAAATAAAGTAGGCTTTTAATTACTCTTTGAAAAACTTGTGTAAGAATGAAGAAACTCTGCTGAAAGTACTGAGAGCAGGCATCTGAACTAGTGGAAAAAATGAGATGTATTATGATGGTGATATTACAAAAGCAATAACGTTTCCCTGTATTAATTAATCTTGAATTGAAGCAGTTTTTTTTATATGAATGCATATGACATTCATGGCATGCCAAATTAATTCTTTATGATCAGAGCCACTACAATCAATACTAAATGAATTCATAATGATAAGATACTTAAAATAAAGCGTTACCACAAGAAACAATAAAAGGCCATCATCAGAACTGCAGCCTACTGATAAAGCATTGCTCAGCAAGATGGTCCTAGCTACAACTGTCAATGACAACTCCTTATTTATTCTTTTGTTTGACCTCTTCATCTCCCAGTTCTTCTTGTAGGAATGTTTTGCATGTTGTTGCATGGCCTTGTGCAATGAACTTATCAAATTTCCTAATCCTGGTGGACAGTCGTTCCTCGTGTCCTCACTGGAGCAGTTTTTCATATGTTCATATTTTCACCTTTTTGGAATCAGTAGTAATTTATCTATAGAAACCTACATTACCTTCTGTTAAAGAATAATGATAACTGCCTTGGAACTTTGTTGAGTTAGAGCTATTTCAAACACGAGAAAAACAGAAATAATGAATAAAGAGAGTCACGTGCTGAATATCTGAGAAAATTTCTCCTTTAGGAAAAGGGTTTTACACAGATGAAGACACCCATAAGGTATTCAACTTTTTCATTTGTATGGTAATTGTTGGTTGTCTTTTTTTTTGATTGTGTTGTTTTGGATAAGGGTCTCACCAGAACTGAGCGTAAGAATTCTGTCCTGCTTGGCTTCACAGTATTTCACTCCTAAAACCAAGGCAACATGAAAAGGAAAAAGAAGAAAGGGGAGGCACAAGAGTGAAAAATGGGTAGAGGAACGAAGAGTAGGATGGTGTTTGGATTGTAACGAGACAAGTATGTCTGGTGTGGGCCAGTGCTGGCTCTAGCACTGGGGTGCAGGTCAGAAGGGTGGCTCGTGGCTGTAGGCTTGTGGTGAGAACCCGAAGAGAGTTTGGGGTGATAACATCAAGGAAAGTGACCAGGAGTGGGGAGGAAAGAAAGATCAAAACAAGAGAAAGCAGAATGGCAAGACCTAAGGAGTGTATTTGCAGAGGTGGGTGATGGGAAAAGAGATGTTTTATAGCGCACATAAATCTCAGCTTTTTACCAGGTTGTTTTTTTCCTGTCTATGGCCTGACTATGCAAGTGAACGTAGAGAGGCAGAGACCCAGCAGTACAGATTCTTTGCTTTGAAATTTGTTTTGTTATGGGGGAACTGTTATAGAAAACTGTTTCTGTAGAGGAGATCTCAGAAAGCCTCTCCTGTTGGCATGTTACCTATCTGGGCTGTTCTGCAGCTTCTGAAGTAAAAGGAATTACCTGTGCTGTATAGTATAGCTGACAGCTAAATCTGCCCTAATCTGTCTTAATTATGTTCTTCAGTACAGGGTCTTTCTGGTGATTTGAGGGCGGGAGGTTCAGTGGGGAATAAAACAGTCAACTACTTTCTCTTCGAGTTGGAAGAGGTAAGAATTAGCTGGATGACATTAGAAGAGTTTCTAAATATCTTTCCTGCCAATATTTGATTAGGGACTTTAATTTCATTAGACAAACTGATTTTTTTCATTAGCCAAACTGATTTTTTCATGCATTGCTCTCTCCTTTTAATGTGTAAATTACATGGGATTTGACTCTCATTACAGCATTGATATGGGTGCTGCCTTGAAACGGACCCTGGCGCCAGAGCCGTGCATGTGGCTGGCTCTGCTGAGAAGAGCTGCTTTGTGTTTTACCCAATATACTGTGTAGGTTGGTGACGTGGTTATGTGCCCATGCGTGTAGTTCTGCATCCTTGTGCATGCTCTATTTTTAGGATAAGTAAATTCCAGTGGTTGACCTTGGTCTCTTGGTGCTGGTTATGGGATGCACCAAAGTAGCACTGTGCTTCGTCAAGTGTTGTTTGGGTAGAATTGTGGGATGAAGCTGCTAGAAGGGTCAGTTCAACAAGATACATGCCAGCTTTGAAATGGAGCAGTTTAGGTCTGATGACAGAAGAGCTTTTGCTTTTCTAAATCAAAATTACCATAATTCATTATATTCTGATAGTGTTCATGTTGGATTGTTTCTCTCGTGCTATTTGTGTGTTAGTTTTACAAGAATGTTGACGTTCATCCTAATGATGATGAAACGTCATTTTATTTTACTTACTTCTACTGAACAAATGATGAATCTAAAAAACATGGAAAGGTATTTCAAAATGAAGGATATTTTGCATTTTTTTCAGGGTCATTTGGGGTAAAACATAGACAACAAAGATGCAGGATGAATTTTTCCAAGTATTTAAGTAATTATGATTGAGTAATTTCAGTGACACTCTAGTCCTAAAGTCTGATGCAGTGTGTATACTTGATATCTTATTTCCTGGTATTATTAACTGCCTGGTACTGCATATACCCAGTAATTGAGCTATACAAATGTGTTGATATTAAGCATGTGAGTTACAAAGAAAATAAAAGCAGAATACTTTGGTTTCAAAGTCACATCAGCTGAGGCTGAGATAACTCTAGACGGCATATACAGAACTGAACTGGTACTTGTTTTATGGACTCTCAGAAAATACAGGTGCTAGAGATGTTGAGCCCAGTTGTTGTTGTTAGATAAAACTCTCTGCTTACAGTGCGCAAAAATAGAATTTAAAAAGTTTGTTGTTCTCGTGTGACCTTTAAAGAGAGGGAGGGAAAAAAAGGAAAGCATTTGCCTTTATTGAGACAGTTATGGGCACGCACACTCCATTTTTGTAGGCTTGTGTTTTGGTAAGTGAATGTGTTGACTGGATTTCTATAATAATTTTGAAAGTATTTTTATTTAAAAAAGCTTTTTTTTTTTTTTAATAATGTTGAGTAGAGCTATTCTGAAGTGGAGTAGAATCAACTTTGGTATGTGAAAACTTTATTTTTGAAGTTTCAAACTTGTACGGCTTTGGGGAAGGCTGATGTGAGCATCTCAGCAAAGCTCTGGAATGCAATGTCCAATGGAAGAGTCAGTTTATTGCTTATTGAAGTGATCAAATAGTTTAGCACTAATAAGGTTGAGGTTTTTCATGGTTTAGACAGATTGTAATGTTTTGTTTGTCAGAATTGTTAAAAGTTGAATCCTGAATTCAGTTCTTTGATGCATGGAGATTGAATATATGTGTGTATTAGGTATGGAACTACTTCATTTTAAAGTTTCCAAATGTTTGTAAGTTCTTGAGAAACAAAAATCATTTTCATACTCTAAAAAAATGAGCAAGACATCCTCATCAAAAGCTGCTATTCTGCAATCTGTCCTTTACAGTTTTGCATGGTTGCTACGTCAGATGAATAAAGTGTTCTTCCTCATATTATATAGTAGGTATGGGATTATTTATACTAAGTATAGCATCATTATATAATAAGCTTTCTTGGAGTGCTTGGTACTGTACAAACCACAAAAATTTTTGCTCCAGTGACCTTGTAATATAAAACTGAGGGAGCAATCATATTGCATTATGTGCCAGTGCAATGAAATTAGTTTTGCACTGCCTAAGCAAAAGGATCTCCCTTGTCATCCAAATCGCAGGACTGGGGCCAATATGAGTGCACTCTGCCTGTTTGTTTATGCCATACGAATGATAATACTAGGAAATATTTTTAAAAGTTGATGTCCATTTCCTTCTGCATTTTTTTTTTTAAATACTTCTCTCTATAATGAAATATGTCTGTTCAACAGAGTTGCAATGACTTATGTTAATTTTCCAACAGATATGAAATGCTTTCAGTTGTTTTGACATCATTAGTGGTCCAGCTAAAAAGCAGAGATCAGTTTACAATCAGGGTCTCTCATAATACAGCAAGTGTTTATCAAGGCAAGGTACACAAGAAGAGCCAATGATATTTGGCCAAGAATTGAGGATGAGCTTTAAACTTGCAGAATTTCTTTATCATTATCTTTTTCTTTAAATCCAGGCTTATTTCTGATTTGCGTATTTCAAAGCTCATGCAGCCAAAGGAGGAAGATTTTCTAGCAGTGGGGGGTAGGCCTATTAAAATTCATCATGATTCTCTTTATTGAAAGGAGTAAACAAGAATCAATTTTCTTTACTAAAGAAGTTGGCTGAGTTGCAGGTTCATCTCAGTCAGCGTGAACTCCTGTAGAAATTTAACTCAAGAAATGAGAGAGACACAAAACCAGTGTGACTTCTGCTTTCAGTGGGAGCCTGGGACAGGTGAGTGGGGTCACACACAGGGTTTCATAAGTTTTACCTTCAGCACATCAATAGAAGGACATCTAAAGATGAGTGGTTGTATAATTTTGAAGCAAATAGATGAGCAATTAGATAACAAAATGCACATTATGCAGAGTGGAAAGCTATTGCAAAGGCCAAGTTGGTCGGGTTGGCTAGCAAGACACCTTGAGCCCTATTGCCCTCTCCAAACCCTTTTGAGAGATGAATTTTTGTACCCTTATAAGCTGTGGACAGGCTCTACTTTTGGTTCCTGGAGAAGACGTTGGGTTTCCCCAATCCCTATGGGCCCTCCATCTGTTTGAAGCATATGATATTGATATCATCATCCTCAGTAAAGCAAGGGCTCTGAAATGCACGTATCTCATCAGGCTTCATGGATTCTACACTCAGCAGAGAAGGATAGACAGGGATGAAGGACAGCCAAGGAAGGTGGCTGCTTGGAAGGGTGAAGGTTGTCTTAAGCAATGGCTTAGATTGGTTTCAGGGCCTTCCTCTCATTAGTATTTGCTACATTTCCACAAAATATAAAAGCAGGCTTGCATTTCAGGCCAGTTTGGGCTTATTTTAACCCTGGATCATATGGATTTCATAGGTACTGGTCATACTGTGAGCTTAAATATTCTTTTCCTCACATGTTCCGTTTTCATATAGGGTCAAAAGAAATTTTATTTTTGAACATGCAGAGATTTTTTCATAGTGTTTTCCCATCAATACAATATCCATGCCATTCTTGGTTTGCAATTGTACATACAGTATTACTACATTAGCTCTTAATAGGGAACTCATGCAAAAAACAGATTCCCTTCACACTAACTACTGTTAAACATGTAACGGGAATGTGACCATATAGCTGTGTGGAAAATGATATTACTTGCAGAAGATTTGTTGTCACATAACAGCCTGCTCATCTGCTGATTGCTATCTTCGTTTATTGTGCATCTTCCTTTGTGTAGTGACTGCGACACATTCTAAATTGTTTAAAATCTTCGCAGTGAAACAAAATAAAATAATAATAATAAAAAATCCTGAAATACCTCTGCTAGGATCAAGCTAAATCTGAACTAAAAGCAAATTTATACATATGCTGTATATTAAGCTTAACCAGGGGAACGCCCCTTTCCTTTGGTTTTTGGGAAAGAGTCCCACATTGTCACATGTAAAGGGACATTTCAGCACTGATTTTCATTTTCACGAGATTAAAAGTGAAACATGTAACCACAAAGCTGGTTTATGTCATCCCCTGTTGGAGCCAGCAGTAATGCCAAAAATTAGATATTTGATAGGTTTGTGAGAGAAACAGATGCAGGAGGGATGCCATTCCCACAATTTTAAACTCCTTCTTATCTTTAAGCTAGAAAGAACATTCCAGATGAAGAAAATCTATCTTGTTGGCTTTAGAAAATAGAGGAAGAAAGTTGCCAAAAAAAAAAAAAAAAAAAAGAATAAGAAGAGAAGTTAATTTAAAACCAATGTCAGTCTTGGGGAATTGTAAACCATAATTGAGGGGGAAAAAGTGTGTGTGTGTGCAAATATATATTCATAGATGTGTGCACATGTACAAAATAAATGGCTGAGATGGGACTTTTCCCTTCCTTTTTGATCTGCCTAATGCAACCTGCAGCATTGCTCTGGCCTTTATGACATTTTTGGGGTGCAGAGAGATGGGGGAAGGTAAAAATGAAGGGAAGAATCTCCCCCAAATGTACACCCAATAAACTCAGTGAAAGCTAAAGCATCCAAAAAGTATTCTTTCGGCTTTTTGTTTTGGAAGCAGTTTGTATGTCCCTGTTCTTTTTATTTCATTCTGCCAGCTGTCTGCTAAACAAATCTAGCCAGGTGGGGCTTACAACCCATGACTAAAAAACCTACTAGTGCAGCTGTCCAGCTTGCCTGGAGGAAGAATTCTAACAAATGGCAGGAATGAAAAGATTGGTTTTGTTTTCAAGAAAGTAGCTATGGTACCTTCCTTGCTTCATTTTTTGTTCTGCTTGCTCCAGTTAACTCATGGCCTCCTAAGGTTTTACAGAGTAATGGAAAATCCACTTCCGTGGTTTATCATTTAATGTTTCTTTTTTGTTTGTTCCTTGCTTTTTTTTTTTTTTAATTGCTTGGATTTCTTTCTTTCTTTCATTCTTTCTTTCTTTTTTCCCCTCCCTCTTGTAATGATTTTATTCTGCGTTAGACACATAGGGCAGCTTGGCTGCTTTGAGTGTTACTAAATGTAAAATAATCTGACACTTTCCCTACAAATCGCTGGTAAGCCATATAGTAGCTTAGCTGGATTTTTAAATATTCAATAGTTGAATATATAACTAGTGAAGGGTGATGGCTGGTATTGTTTATCCACAAGCCAGGGACAGAACAGGCTTCTTTGCACTGCTTCATCAATCGACCTCAACTGTGATTTCCTAGTCAGCAAATGAGTGCTTCATTTTCTGTGTCTGTGTTGAGCTAAACAAGAGCTGTGCTAAAAATTACCAAACTGCCATCTGATCTATAGTTCCAGCAGTAGGAGAAGATTAGCATGTAAGCCACTGAGCCACCTTGCCTCACTTCTTTTAAGGAAAAAAGTAATTTCTGAAAGCTGTTTGTCACAAACTTCTACTTAGGGAATTTGGTAGAAAATCTGCCTCTGATTTTTGTTAAATAGCAGCCAAAAAAAGCATTTGCTTTTGGCCCAGTCCTGTTCCCTTTGAAGTTGGTGACATCTTGTTCTTGTGTTGGTGTCTTTGGTGCAGGTCCATGTTGATCAAGCTTGATCTGGTGGAATAACTTTGCTGAGAAGGAGGTTAGGGGTTTTTGCTCTCTGGGTCTTGCAGGTTCAAGCTATAAAAGTCCACGTAGCATTAAAACCTCTCAGAGGCCAGGGGGGTTTCTCACAGTGATACAGGCTGTGGTTTAGCTCTGGTTTAGGTCCAGAGTTCATGAAATCATTAAGCAAATGCCTATGGAGGTGTGTGAATGGTACCACCAAACTTGTCTAATGGTAGGAAATCTCATGTGATGTTAAGGCTTCTTTTTGATGGATGCTCTATAGTCAAGTGACTGTGTGCTTTAAATAAAGCACATGTTTAACTGCTGACTTGCAAACATATTAAATACTCAAAGACTCACTTTTGATGACTTAGCTGTTTTCTCACTAACGTACCAATGGAATCGATAACCAATATGTGCAGATGTGGAGAGGAATGAATGCATGTGGTCCTAATGGTAGGAAGTAGGTCCGAGCATAAATTCTTTGTAACATGATTAGACCTTTGCATTGGAGAAAAATAAGATGCATATTTGGTACTTGTTATTTATCCCTCACTTTCATCATTATCTGCATAAGAAAAAAAAATGATGTGAAAGAGATGCAAAGATTGTACCCACGCCTCTTTGTAGCATGCTTGCTTCTCAGCACTCACCTAGCCGACATCTTTGGATGATGTCCCCTTTCTAGTCCAGCATTAGGGAGAATGAGGCCTTCTGCATCCTTGTCCCACCACTGTGAAGGTGATGAAGAAGCAATGTGTGCTGCCTGGGCTGCACAAGTCAAAATGGCAACTAGCACAGGCAGGCAAAGCCAGACTGCAGTTGCAGGCACCGTTATTTCCTCTTGTCGTATAACAAGGCATGAGTGATATTGGTCGGGGTGCTCATAAGCCAAGAAAAAAGGCCAATTTTTCATGAGGAAATTGAAGTACTGATGCAGAACTAACCCTCACAGTTTGTTGTTTTTAAATGAAGAAGCAGTGAGTGGGGGATTTTTGGCAAAACTTGGTATGTAAGCATAACAATTGTAATGACATTATTTAACACACAATAGAGTAACAAAGGCACTTTGTTAGCACTTAGGTGCTATGATTTAAAACTGTGCTAAGATTCTTGAAGATCAGCTGAAGCTAGGTATATGAGAAGATACTGGTTTCATTCCTTCATTCAATTTTTGGAACCTACAGTAGGATCCTGTATTCCAGTAATATCACTGGAATTGTCTTTTTGTGATGTTCTGCACTGCAGTCTCTGGACATTGTTATCTGCTTTAACTTTTTATATATTTCTCTTCATCGCTAGGCAATGTCAAACTTATACATTACATTACAAACTCCTATGTTCATTTTGCATACCATTTATTTTTCTGAGAACTGTGTCAGAAGGTCTGTACAATGTATGGGAGATGTATATGTCTCTATGAAACAGCAGGATAATATTGGGGAAAGTGAGACTTGAGAATTTTCCATAAATCTGCTCAGTGTGAAGGAATTCTAGACTTGCAGTATTTTTACAAGAAGTTCTGTTATAAAAAAGGAAAAGAGAAGTAGCGAGGGGGGGTCAGAAACACCACATTGTAGTAATTCCTTCAACTTTCCATACATTCTCAAGCATGATTCTAAATGCCCTGCAAAGCTTACAGTTACTGTTATGCTAGATGAGCCCAACCTACCTTGGCTTTGGGAGAGCGATGTACCATTTTCATACTAAAACCAGCACCAGGTCATTTCCTGACTGCCATGGGAATAGTGCTTTTCTTCTGCAGACCATGTTTAGAGAATGGGAGACCCAAGAAAGCTCCAAAACGCTGTGTGGGATTTTACCAGTCCAGTCAGTAAGCAGTGGTGCCAAGGGTGTAATGTAATATCATAACCATCTGTTGTCAAAGGCCATTATCCCAGTGGCACCTGGACACTACTCACCCTTCCTCATAGTGACAGCGTGTCACTATGATATCCAGATGACTAGCAAGAGAGGGAGCACAAGGGAGATGTGGCAAAAATGCAAGTAGCTCAAAAGGGTCCTTGAATTGTGGAGATGTCCTCCATTTCTATTGTGTCTGGTTCTCAATACAGAAAGGGCTTTCAATATAGCCTCCATATAACCAGGGCTAGCATAGCTAATCCAAAGCTGTAAGCTCTTTGGACTGCCTGAGACTGGTAACAGTTGGCCAACTCTCATAGATTTCATGTCTGAATCGCCTTATTTCATGATTGAAAGATTCTTGTGGCCACCACTATCAATTTTTTAAATATCCAGAGGAGTTATAGAGACATTGTTCCCAGTAGGAGTGAAGTTGGTAGAGCTACAATTTTTCTTTAACTCCTATGTTTTGAAATATGAGGATGTTCTCAACGGAGATGCCTCCCATCTGCCCCTTTTCTATTATTTTCAATGTGGTGGAAGTGATAGCACTTTTAGGAAAGAAAGCTGTTCCAGACAGAAATCAGGTAAAGTGATGTGGGAGGTTAAGATTGAAATCACATTTAATGCTGAAGCTTGAACATAAAAAACGTGGCAGAATTTGGTGCAAATAATATCCTGTGGACTGGAAGGCACAAGAGAGGAAAAAGTCATCCGAGACACTGAAAAAGTAGTAGAAGGACACAAATTGATGATAGGAAAATGAAGAGGCAAGGTGGACCTGGGGCTGTGGGACTTGGGTCAACTGCAGCAGGAAGTCAGTGTGAGCACGAACTTGCAGCATTCTACAGGTCAGGAAAAGTAAGTGCAGGCTGGCAACACTAGCCAGGATGGATCCTCAGGATTTTATATCATATAGCAATTTCAGACTTGAAATTAAAATGCACAGATCAGATTTATTAAAAGCTAGCAACTAATGATTTTTCAAGTCATATATGAATTCGTTTTCTAGAGGAGGGAAGAAGTTTAAAGGGTAAAATAGCTTCAAACACTAAGTAGATCAATAAATATGGGTACTTCAAAGACTGATAATATCTTAACATCTGAGCATTTCCCCATTTGAAGAGTTTTTGACTTTAAACTGGTAAATAACCTGCATTTCAGCCACTTCAAGCATCTCCAGCGGGAATAACCTGCAGGTCAATATAGCAATAAAGCTAGGGACTATGTGATTCCTGACTATGTAGAATTAAGGATTAAATTTGGCTCAGTATCCAGCAAGGCTGGAAGTAAGCAAGACCGAGAACAAACTGTTATAGATGGACAACACTTAACAAGAAAGGCTCTTATTTTCCCTCTCCTCTTGCCACCAGTATTGACACTGTAGTCGAAGCATGGTTTTTCGTGTCTTCTTTCTTCGTCTGGTTTACTACTGGGAGAAATACTGACAGAGAAGATCCAAAATGAGGAAAGTAAGCCAGAACAGGCAAGTCCTGTTATATAATATAATGCAATTTACCTTGGACTGGCAGCAGAGGAGAAGAACAGGTGTGGTAGCTAATCTTACTGTATGGTAACGGTTGAGTCATGGCCTGAACCACTGATTGAACACCTGTGGAAAGGACCAGTCAGCCCTGGGAGCACAGGTGAAGGCAATTCATTGTGTGACTGGAAGGGGTGAAGCCCAGCTGCACCTCTCTTAGACCTCATTTAAGGGTTGACTGCCACTGGGGAAGGATCTGTGGTTGGAGATCCCTTCCTTGTGGTGTCTTTCCTGTGAGCCTACATCTTTGGAGACGGGTGAGCACCTTTACTTTTCCTTTGAAATGTTTTCTTATATGTGCTGGTTCCTTTGCTGTTATGCTCCTGTATTGCCCTTCCACTGTGTTAATCTTTCTGATTGTAGCACCTACTGAGACAGCTGTTGGAGCAGGCAGAATAGCAGGGAAACAACTCAAAGTTGGCTGAATTAGTCACTACTGGATGTGAATTTGTGCTGTTAGGAAAGACTAAGGAGGCCCAAGAACTTGGGCACGCAAATGTCATGCCAAGGAAGACTGCCTTTACAGAGTGGGTTAAGAGTATTTGGGAAATGAGGTATTGTTGGGTGGACTGCTGGGGCAGAATGGGTCTGTATGGGCAGATATCAGATATGTTAAACCACACAATAGCAATTGAGCTGAGGAAGTTAACATTTCTAAGGCTTTCAGAGAAACAAAGCATAACAATTTTGAAGGAGATGAAGAAGTGAGAAGTCTGAAGAAAGCTTGTGGAAGAAACAGTGAGCAGAGGGAAGGGGGAGCAACAAAAAGAGAATGTAGAATAAAGGAGAGCCTCAGAAGGGGGCTAGATGTGGAAAAAGATCCAAGAGGGGAGACTCCTGAGAAACTAAGTCTGTCAGTGTGTCTACAGTGGACAAAATTGTAGGAAAAGGATAGTAGTAGAGTAAGCTTAGATTCATTTTTAGTCTGTTAAACAAGATATTAAATGGTTGTCGCCTAGCATACATTGAAGCAGTTGCATTTGTTTTGTCTGCTCAGAAAATCTTCCTCACCAAAGCAGGTTGTTGGCTTTTTGCTCCTCTTTTTCCGATGCTTCTGAATTCCTGAGAACAGTGGCATTGTTATCTGTGATGAGTGAAGAGGCTGTGCCTATGGTCCTTGTGACACTTACCACTTTGACATCCCTATGATGAATAAGTTGTCCCTTTGACAGTTCTTATCAGTTGGGTCTACTTTTGAAGGCCACTTTGAAACTTCTGCTCTGGAGTATCAAGCACATGCCCAGAGCTGCGAGCATACAAAACCTGAGATGTTGCATTTGAGTCTTAGCTATCTTAAGGGTGTCACTTCAAGGTGATGATTATGTTTTTTAATAGGAGAATATTTCTGAAAACTAGTTATTTGAGAGAGATTCTGTCATGTCAGCTAACCTCAGCAAAGAGCAGCCTGCTGTCTCCAAGACAGCTTGAAAGGCGCTCTCATGAGTAGTCAGAATCTGTATTCCTTGTCAAATGCCAAAGCTGACACCTCCAAGGCATGCAGGAAGATATATTTAATCATCTTCCTTTTCATTTGATCTTTGTTTTTTTTTTTTGTTTTGTTTTTTTGGTTTTTTTTTTTTTTGGTATTTATAATCCTGAAAGACAAAGAGGGAACACTCACATGAGAAACTCTGACAGGTCTGGAACAAAATTAAGAAATTCTGCTCCTGTGATTCTCATTCTAACAAAGATAACACCTGTTAAAGGAAAATAAATCTAGCTATATGCCAACATTCTCCATTTGTTTCTCATGTTCAGTTTCAGGTAATCTAAGTAGATCTTTTCCTCCACCTGCTTCCAAGCCTCATCTTTCTGCATTTTAGCATTTCCCACATTTCCCATTCTGGAATTGTTTTCTCCCTCCCCCCACATAAAAAATGCAAACAAGGAACTGTTGAGCAGAATTGAAACCTGAAGAAAAAAAAGCTGTTTTCATCTCTTGATGAAATAGCTTCCATTTTCTACAGGCTCTCCAGATTTCCTTTGGCATACAGTCTTTCAGGGTTTCTTTTCCATCCAGTGTATAAACTTTTTTTTGCATGTTATCATTATTTTTACCAGCATGTATAACACACATTTCCCTCTTTATTGTGGCAGTAAATACTAATGCAGAAATTATACACTCAGATGAGTTAAGAGAAATAAACCCTAGCAAGTCTTGAACCAGCCAGCAATCAATCCTACATATCGTCTATTATAGCCAGTGTACCCACAGTACATTTCCACATCACACAGGTGGAAGAGTGAAGCTGAGGCTCATTTAACAGTATGAATTTTCCCAATGTATCACAATTACAGGAACACCTGTGCTTCATAACTTTCTGCTGATCCACTGTGAAAATTCGCAGTGTGTTTAGTAACCGAACCATCAATATGCTTTGTCTCCTACAGCGTGTGGATTGGGATGGCTGTTTTAGTTCCTTCTTAAAAAAAAAAAATAATAATAATGAATAAAAAATCAACAAAAAAAATTTAGCTGATGTTTGTGGCAGATCTTTATTGTGGAAGACCTCCAGCCTTCCCTTGCAGAAGCTTGGCAGACCACAGTGTGGGAAATGCAATATCATCTTCTCTGTCTTCTTTTGCTGCCTGAGTGAGGCACTGAGACCCGTTTGTGTTTGTGACTCATTGCTTTCTTGAATGTGTGTCAAATTCATGTCATCTAAGTCAGGCACCTCTAACAGACACCCTGCATGGCTCTGCTAGACTGTCCTGCAGAGCTGCTGGAGCCCCATGCCAAGGGATTGTCTTGGCCCATTCTTGGCATGGTTTGCACCCACTCAGACTGCTAAGCTTGGCTTGGCTCACTGCTATCAGCCTACCTAGGTCTCCTGTATTAGTGGGAAAAATTAAGGAATAACAATGTCTGACAAGGCTATCATTTTATCCAATCTACCAAGCTACCATCGAGGTATAATAGTATTTGAGGCTTTTCTTGATTAGAAGTGGTTTGGGTGAAAAGCTTTGTATGCGTGTCTATCCAATATAATCCCAGCTATCATCCTCGTTTCCATTTTATTCTGTTTTATAGAAGATTACAAATTGTTCTCTGTGCTGTAGTTTTACCCAGAAGGAAGCCTGAGGCTTGGGCGGTATGTTCCCACTGTGGCTATGACCCAGCACTGGAGGAAGGTGCCTTTTGTGATGCAGAGATGCTGCTGAATGGCTTGAACTGTTATAGAGACATGCAGGCAAACAGATGCTAGCGTACAGAGTAATTTAGGCAGGCAATGGCAGATGTATTGAGGGTAAAAGCTAGCTGTGATTAGTTTAAACTAAACTGGTGAGGTAGAGGTGAAAACATCCACCTCACTGCTGTGAGTTTAGGAAAAGAATGAGCCGAATGGTCACATTTAACTAATCACTGCACATGTGCTGCACTGTGACCAAAACCCTCCTTCAGCACCATATCAAGAGCTTAGCTGAAGGCAGCTGTGCCTCCTGCCGTGGCCAGGCTCCCCATCCATGGAAAGTAGAGTTTCTAGAGAAGGAAGAAGAAAAGTGCACGTGTGGTTCTTGTCCCATGATGAAGTCAAGTTGTGCCTAGAAGACGTGGAGATCAAGCCTCCTTAGTTAAAGATAACCACTGATAAAAAACAGAGATTGATCTCATTTCTTTTTGGTGAAGACTGAGCCTTTCTGTATCTTTGCTGGTGCACCACCTTTGAAAACAAGTCTTAGCTTTATGTTTCAGTTATAAGCTTGTGATGATGGGTAGTAAGAACAGAACACCATAAGAATCATCAGATTTATATTCCCATTCACACTGAAATTGTTTTACTATATTTGTATTATATTCCCATTTTTTATTTCCCATTTCTACCGGATATAAGCCATCTTTTCATTTAACCCATTTACTAATTCCCATGATATACTTGGTCCCACAAGCCAAATTATCTGCCGTTGCTTTCCTGGCCTCAGAGAGTTTTCTATCATCACCACAATTGTGCAAATATGAGATATTTTGGGGGGATATGTCTTAGTCCATATAGAATCACAGAATCAGTAAGGTTGGAAAAGACATCCAAGATCATCTAATCCATATGTCAACCCATCACCACTATGCCCACTAACCCTGTCCCTCAGTGCCAAATCTACTTTTCTTGAACACCTCCAGGGCCTGTGACTTTCCAGCCGCTGTATACATATACACAGTTCTGTCCTTGAATGAACCTGGAGAGGTAGGTGAGATAGATGTTTTCCCTTCTTTGTGAGGTAGAATGATACATACACTGTGCCATAGGTGTGTAGAGGGCAAATTAATGTGCTTTGAGGTCCTCAAATTAAATGCTATGTATGAGAGAAAATGGAAGTCATTTTAGCATCCCAGTGGGTCTGCTATTCTTTTCTGCTCCCAGAAAGAGATTTTCTGTCTGCAAATCTCATATTTCCAGAATTAGATTAAGAGTGTCAGATGTGCATTCATGGGGCCTTCTGATCCAGATTAACCCTGGAATACAAAAATTTGATAGTGTGGTTGTAGGACCAGAACAGAAATATACCCACTGTGTTCTACCACTGAATATACAAGGGTTTATTGTAGCGTAGCGAAAGGAGTGTATTGAATGCATCTGTGAGATAAGCGCAGAGATACTGTGTGCTAAAAGGCAAGAAGCTATGGTCAGGGTCAGGAGAGAGAATTGGAACTTGGGGTAAATTCACTGATCTGGAGATCAGGAAGACATCTGGGGAAAATGAATGTGCTGCAGGCTAGTTTTCTGGGGGGGGAAAAAAAAAAAGGACTTTTCTGATTGCAGTGGTAGAAGATGATAAAGGGAAGCTCTAGCAAGGAGAAGTAACACATGTATAAGAGGACTTTTGACATGATTGTGCCTTTACTAAATGGCTAGGGATGGAAGATTTGGAAGCCTAAAAATGAAAATGAGGAGGTGGCCTGTGTCTGAGCCATGGTAAGGTCAGCTGAGGGTGTCAGCATGAAGTGTTTGTCCTTGTCTGTGCTTGGACTGGTGGTTATAGAGGAGTCAAAGCAGCGGCTGAAGACAGATTGCAAAACCTGAAAGAAATCATTTCTGATGAGATGTTTGAGAGCAAATATAGTCAAAAATGTGTCTCGTAGGTATACTTGCTAAGTTCTCACCATCTGGAAATAATAATATGCATCTTCACAAGAGAGGTTTGGAGATATGGCTTTTGCTGATTTCTTGCTTTACAAGCGTGGAGTTGTTTCTGAGATGGGGGACTACTTCACTGCTGAGAAACATCTACTTCTGTAAATATGTTTACAGTGCTAAATAATCAGATCTGGATTTCCAGCAATAAATCACTGTTCTAATTTAACAATCACATTAAAATTCAGTTTGCAGTTCAACTGCAGTCTTCTAGTTGAAGCTGCAGCTTAACACTCTGTCAGGATGAGGAACAGTTGATTTCAGCGTTGATTCAATTCATGTGAAAGGAAGCTGAACCCTGGTGTGATGTGGGAGCTGACTGCTGTTTGGACTCATTGGTTGGTTGTGAACGCACTCGTGTTACTATACGTACAAAAAAAAAAAAAAAGGAAAGAAAGCAAAACAGGAGAACACTTAACGTTCCTAAAGTAGTTTCCTCAAATTTCTCTGCAAACAATGTAAAATAACAACCTAATAATTTTGTATCTTAATCATGTTCAGTAAAGAAGTCCTTTAGATAATTGGCACTGCCTCTGTACTAGGCCAAACTTTCTTTTAAGTTACAAATACTCACAAAAGGTTTACATTATAAGGAGCTGCTTTGGAGATGTGCAGATTTAGTTTGTAAGTACAAAGTGAACATGCAAATTGCCTTATCTTGTGGGATTCACAAACAACCATCATTCAGATTGATTTAATACATAGCTTTTTATCTTTAAAAGTGTTAATTAGAAAATAGGGACAGTTCTCTGAACACTTAAGAGTAATAAATAGATCAAAACAGCATCCATGCTTCTGTGATGGAACTTCTGAAGACTTTATAAAGGGATTAATACAATTGTCAAAAAGACCACAGTATACATATTTAATAGTGCTACCAAGCTACAATTACATTTTTAGGACTCTATTTGCTAAGCTTTTAAACACTCATTATACAAAGAGAGGGGGGAAAAAAAAAAAGAAGCGGGGGAAAAAAAAGAGATTTTTCAGAACTTTCCTACTTAACTGAGTTACTCTGCTCCAGGTCTGGTGTGACACCAGTGTGTTCAAAACAATCTGGTTTTCACTTAGCATCAGAGGTTGTTCAACCTTGTAAGATAAAAACAACCAACCAAAAAAAACCTTCTGTAGTTTGATCCTCTGCTTTTCCTTTACTACAGCAGGACAGGGTGCGGGGAGATGCCCTCTGTGCCTGGGCAGCAGGTGTGGGGCTCGTGTCAAGCCAACTTCATAGAATCATAGACTCATAGAATTCTTTGAGTTTGAAGGGGCCTTAAAAGGCCATCTGGTCCAACTCCTCTGCAAGGAATAGAAACAACTACAGCTGGGTCAGAGTGTTCAGAGCCCAGCCCAGCCTGACTTTGAATGTGTTCAGGGGAGGATACATTCAAGCTATTGCTGGGTTTCCTTGACTTAGTGTATGAGTACAAGCTCACTCTTGTGAAACTTAGAGATCTGTGTATGTTTGATTACACTAAGAGTGTTCATGCAACTCAAGTTTTTTAATCTATATGCTTATTTTCCTACGTTCCTGTCATTGCCTTAGCAAATTCACACTGACGGAGATCAAAAAACGTCAGTTGCAAACAGTTCCAAAGTGGCAATTTGTTAGCAAATAAAATGAGGGAAAAGCAACATGTCCAGCATGTAATAAATAAACTGGATCTCCTGCAAAAATTGAGCGAAATGGGTAAAGTCTGCTCAGGAAGGTGAGTAGTGTGAAGGACTAGAGGAAGCATTAACTTCAGCGCCCAAGGTTCAGTACTGCTGAACCTTGCTGAGCACTTCACCTAAAATATGGGCCTCAAAGGCCTTCATGGATTCAGAGGGGTCAGTATCTTACCCCTGGAGAAAACAGCTGCAGTATACCTCTTCCTACAGCAATTTCCAACTCGTGTCTGTCAGCAGCATATAAACTGCATTACAGCAGTGAGATAAAAATTCTCTTTTGTCTGTCCAGCCCAAGCACTAGTTCTGAACATCCAGGATTTCTTGTTGCTGCTCAGTTCAAAAATATGTACCTACAACTACCCACGGCCATTGGCTTTACCAAGCCACTTTGCTTTAAAATTTGTAATGTTCTAACACCCTCTCAATAAAATAAATAAAAACCCTTTTTGTATTTTAATCCAAACATCTAGATGCATATAACTTGGAGAGCAATGGAAAATACATGTTCAGAGCAACTTGAATTTTAAGATATATCTGACTTTTTTGATGAAAAGCTGCATGTCTTTGAAGACAAAAAAATGCAGCTGACTTCTATTGCTTGAGAATTGATAAAACCTGAACTATCGGTTGATATAGTGCTTCAATGAGCCTTGGAAGTCCTTTAGGAAAGAGACTTTACAGACTTCTGAGTAGTTCCAGGGTCACATTCCCTCCTTATAACGAAGTTCTTCTAAATGTCCAATCTGAACCTCCCAGGTTTCCCCTTTGTCTATTATCTACCTTAACGGAGAAGAGTTTTCTCCATCATCTTTGTATCTAGTAGTTTGGGCTGCTGTCAGATTTTCCCTTAGGTACTTCTTCAAGAAATGAAACAGGCCTAGCTCCTTCAAGATCTAGTGCCTGATCTAGTGGTTGGCAACGCTGCCTACCGCAGGCAGTTGGAGCTGCATGATTCCAACCCAAGCCATTCTATGATACTATAAGATCTCCTAGCTAGTCATGTTCTCCAAGCATCTGACAGCTTTTGTCACCTCTTCTGGATCTTCCTCCATTTCCCTATCACTTGGGGACTTTCGCTGTCCCAAATGCATGAGTATTTCACCTCCTTTCATTTGCAGCTGTGCTCTGCCCCATGTAGATCGCTTAATGTGCTTTTCCCATCCACACCCCAGGCTCCCATCCTGTGGGCTTACAAAGTTACGATGAAGTTGAGTAAGTAGAATGGGATTTCTTCATTAGTTTTATCAATTTGCTGTGTTCTTATGGCATCAGGGGCCATTTTTGTGGTTAAGCACCCATTGTGCAAGGTGCTGCACAAGCACAGAAGAAAAAAGTCAGTTGTTGCTGTGAAGAGCTCACAGTCTGTACATGTCAGAGGAGGCAACAGATGGTACAGGCTGACGAGATAGTATGAGAAGAAATGAGACAATATTTATAAACATGATAGACAGCAGTCTCAGTACACAGGTAGCCAAGACATTATCAAGGTTTTTTGCAGGCGTCACAGGAGGGGTTTTGGAGCAGAGCAGAGAAGTGGTTTTGCAGCTGCTTGCAGGAAGCTGTTCTGACATGAGAGAGAGGAAGTGCTCAAGACAGAGCAGAATCTTCATTCAGTTGTAAGCAATAAAGGGTATTCTGATAGTCTTTAAAGAAAGCTTTCAGTTGGGTTTAGAGGATTGGAGGGGATGGCAGCAAACTGGAGTCAGTGCCCAATGGTGTTCAAAGAACCATTTGGTTTGTATGTAGAATATATATCTCAAAAACTAGTTTCATAGTCCTCAGGAAACCTGACTTTTTTTCAACTGTTATGTGTAGAGTTAGTTAATTTTCTTGAGCTTTTTTTGTCTCAGCTCCTGAACATACCTTTCTCTGCTAACCTGGGGTTTAGCTCTCAATCAGATTGGATGCCTCCATTCTTGCTGCTTCAGTGAGAGTCTATCAAAACATACATCTTTTGTGTCTTAGAGAAAGAAAATCAGAACATTTCCAAAATAGCAGAAAGAGGGAGAAAAACAGAACCCAAAGGCTCTTCCTTTTGTACTCGATGCTTTTCCTTACTTAGCACACTGAGTATCTATCACACATCAGCAGCAAATAAACTGACCTGAGCATCAGAAGCTGAAAAAGACTCATGAAAATAGAAAGGCTAGCATACAGAGAACTCACTGTCCACACATTCATAACATTAACATTTGCGGCATAAACTCTGGCCTACATGAGGTCTGTTTTTAATAATGGGAATCAATTTCATCCCACTTCGGAGGGCAGAAGTTGCTTGTTCACATTACTAGTCAACAACTCAACACCATTTTTACTAACGCTGCAGAAAGGGATAAACCTAGCACTTTTCTAATGAAAAGTGAACAATTGTTTGGAAACCTGATAATGTGCTATAATACATTAGCTGAGGAGTGGGCAGAAGCTGTGTTAAGAGAATTGACCTCTACATGCAATACTGTTTGAGAGATAGGGAGGAAGAAATACATCACTAACTGACTAGAACAAGAAATAGACTAGGAAAAGATGGGATAGGAATTCTGAGAAAAAGACTAGATTACGTTGTTTTTGGTAAGTTTTCTGATGAGAAACTACTATCTGGAAACATTTTATAACCAGAACATTAAGTAATTCTCCCATGATAGCTGCTTCATATAATAGTGTTTTATTGCCTTGCAATTGTCTGAGTATCAGAATAACAGTAATGTTTCACAATTACATAATGCTTCTTTGCTTTTAATCTCACAATAAATAAAAGGTGGTTGAATATTACAGGACTTTCCATTGACTTCAGAGGGCTTTGAGTTTCCTATCACTCCTTTTCACAAATCTCCTTTATTCGTTTGCCCTTGTCTTCAGATGCTTTGTCCACCCTTACTACAGTCAGAACAAATGACATCATAGTTAGCAAAGACCAATGAACAACATTAAGTGATAGCTAAGTTCGTCAATAAACCTTTTTAAGCTCCTCTGTCACCCAGGAAACCAAGCTGGAAACAGGACAGTAGGTGACACAGATGATTTCAGAACTAGAGGTTTATTTAATTGATGCAACTGTAGGAATAATTAATAAAACCATTATCTGTGCCCTGTTTTTATATTTATTGCAGTTTATGTAAAAGCATTCTCTTGTTTTCAGCTTATCCAGCTGGAAATGCATTTCCTACACTGCTGCCATAGCTGTGGGAAGCTAGTAGTGTTGATGATCAGGTTGTTTGTACCAGGAATGGAGTGGTGCCTTTGAACTTGGCTTGAACTTTCCTCCCCAGTGTTGTGTATATACCCAAAGGAGTGCAGAACAGCGTGTGACTCTTGGGGGTAGTCAGCAGAATTTTCCCTCTGTGGGACGTGTGAGCTACCTGTCCCACAGGAGTCCACCTATCTTAAGCTGGGCAAATCTATGTCTTTTCCATCCCAGCTGACCTCGTGTCTACCAACTCTTAGCTAAGATCTGTGCTATCAATCATCCTCTTTTTCTTTGCTACACTGGTAACTGAGCTCTGTTCTCTGCCCACGGGCTCTACTACTTGCTGAGAGATGCTTCTCCTCCTATGGTCCTGCACTCACTGCACTGTCTTCCTATCCCCGTGTAGTGATGCCCTCTAGGTGCCTAAGCTGCACTGCTGCTTCCCTTCTCTCTTGCTGGGAGGCAGCAAGATGCAACCCCAAATCCCAGGTATGGTCTTGCACAGCTATATCCAGTAGTGGGACAGAAGGAAGAGAGCTCGTGGAAATCAGCTGGGTCACAGCTTATGAAGTGTGATCAGAAAGCAAATAGTTGGGAATATTGTTATCCACTTCACTGTTAATAGGCTTCAGAGTTCATGTCACCCTACGTGCTATTGGGCTACTCTTTTTTGCAAGATGATGAAGATGACCTCTTTTTATATCTAGCTGTGCAACTAGCAGTCTCTGCAGTGCAGTGCTTTTAAAAGAAGGTAAAGTTTCTGATGTTTCCACATTTCTGAAACCACAGAATTCCCAGGGACCCACACACTCTTAGGTCACTTTCCTCAGAAAACATTAAAATCTCCATGGAGTGTGGACAGCAATATGTAGTTATATTTCATGGTTCCTCAGCATTTGGTTTTCAGTTCTGCATGTTTTTCGTGCACTGGTGAAAATAACATTTTGTGTTCATTCAAATCTGAAACTCTGGGAATGGGAACTAAAAAGGAAAAGAAATTGCTTGTACAATCCACCCTAAAGTGAAACTGCTGTTGAGCGCCTGTGGCCAAAACAGCCTTCTCCTTCCAGTTCATCAAGGACAACCTGTCCTAGTGCTATGCCAACATTTCTTGCTTTCCATTGCATCTCTTGGGTAAGCCCCATAAGCAATGACCTTGTGACTAAATGCCTGCCAGATCTTCTTTCTGGCAAAAACAGCTGCTACTCTTGGCACGTTCAAATGCCTGTTCAAATTTTAGGAACTCCTCTATGAGGTGTTCATTTTATTTTCCTTTAACTGTGGATAAGCATTTCTCTAATACGGAGAAAGACCTCTGATTATGGAATTACAAAATATAACTGGAGACGCTAAGGGGAATTAGCTGCTTTTTCAGCATGGGCTGTCATTCTGAATTCTGGCCTGATCGGTGATATTTTCATTTGAAATATAAATGCCATCATTCATATTGTCAGAAATTCATTTATTATGGTTAAAATTGCAATTGAAAAGTAAAGTCAGAATATCTGTGATGCTGCATTTACAGTTAGCCTTTGAGATACCCACTTATAACTATGCGGTCTGGAATCATTAATGGCCAAATCCTATTCAGATTACTTAATTTGGACAACTATTGGAATTTTCAAAAGGGGGAATGTACGTGTAATATTCTTCACTGCTGTATATGAAGTTTTGACTTTAGAGGTGGCTTAAAGTAGCTACAGGAGTTTCAGATAGTAGGCAAAGCATGTTAGCCCTTGCCTAGAACAGGGTATTTGGATTTATTTTGTTTCCTGGCAATGAGAAGTTTGAAAATCCCTTTCTGGCAAGTAAATACACTGAAAAACATGGCCCCAGTTTCTTAAAATTTGAATTGGAAAGTGCCATCAAGTCACTATTATAACAGATACTTATGAATGTGCACAAACACATGTCTAACTCCTGCCTTGCAGTTGGCAATGTATTATTTGGAAGTGAACAAAAGATCATCAGCCTGTTTCTGTAAAATAGAACAAGTGAGCAGCCATCTTCAGGAGGTGCAGAATATGTATTTACTGCACAAATAATGATGAAGAACCCCGGAATAGACAGATTAAGTTTTTTGCCACTTCCATGTGCAGGTGCTTCAGGTGGCAGGATTTGTATCTGTCACTGCAAGAATTGTAGAATCACAGAATCACCAACATTGGAAGTTCTTCCATGATCATCCAGTCCAACCATCCGCCTACCACCAATATTTTCCCACTAAACCATGTCCCTTAGTACAACATCTGAACATTTCTAAAACACCTAAGGATGTCAGAGGGAGTACTTTGAGCAACGTTCCTTCCTCACATATGTGGTCTGCTAGTCTCAATGCTGAATTTACCATTCTGCAAAACAATTTACGTAAGGCATAACTGATTTAAAATTAACCCTCTGGCAAAACAGCGATTTCACAGTCTGTGCAAATTTCCTTTTGTTCCTAGATGGATAGGTAAAGGATACAGACATTAGTCGAGGACACATGACTTTGGTGCAGTCCAAATGTGGACATGCATTTGGTATTAATATCAATTAACACAATGTGACTGCATTAATGCTGGTTAAGTATATCCCTGTTGAAAACCTGTATTGATAACAGTAAAGCTGCAGCTTTTTAATACCAACTGTTGATTCATTGTCTGTGGAAGATGGAGTCTTAAGGGCAAGGATAATTTATACTTGCCAAATCACTTAGAGAAAATTCCAAGTACATTTAAATTTGCATATTCAGAGACATAGAGGGTAATTAGGAATAGGCTAAATATTTACCCGTTTCTCTGCTTTAAATCGCAAACTTGGAATGAACTGGCTGGCTTAAGATTTTCTGATTGGAAACAAACTATAAAAAAAGTCCTCAAGTCATGATAAAATATTTTATAGTCTCATAACATCTCAAGTTGGAGTAGGAAAAAAAATAAGCTAACAACAACAACAAAAAACACCAACAGTAAGTCTCATACTGGTTCACAACCTTGCAAATGGTTCCCCAACTGTGTTTCTCAGTCAATAAAGGGGAATTTGGTGATGAAGAAGTCCTATTGAATTTAACAAAATGAGATTTACAGGAGTCTGTTGATATTAGCAGGGTTCCATTACTCTAAAATAACTAAAAGATCTCACGGTATAAAAGGCAAGTGAGAGTTCTCTCAGTTTTGAAGCAGCCTATGGAGATCTGAAACACAGATACACTTTTCTATCAAAATCCATGGGATGGGGAAAAGGCATGATATAATCCTGCATTTGTTAATCCAACAGAACTTTTGCTAAGAGTTTAGAAAAAATAAATAACAAAGTATGCATTTCATATTGGTGTATAAGAATTGGGACCACCCTCTTTATTTATTTATTTTTAATATACTTGAAAGTTGTCATGGTTTATAGAACAAACACCTATATTCTCTCCCACACTTCACCACCTGAATAGCCCTACATGTGTTGCATCAGTGAACTAATGTCACTGTGTGGTTTATCCGTGCCTCAGCAGACTAAGATTTTCCAGTAAAAGCAGTGTCTGAGCAAAATAAAATTACTGTGATGTCATTGTGCTGCATGCTCTCAACCTTATCTGGCTTTATTCTGGATGGCCGCTGTAAGATTTACCTTCAAATGTGTAGACTAATGGTTTGTGTTTGTTCTGGTTTCATTAATTTGTGGATTAGGAGAGGAGAAGAAGCAATTGCACACACAGCCCGCCTAAGTGACATTTGGTTCCTTCTATTTTTCTTCATTTCCCTAATATTTGCTGTTCTTTATACTTCCTCTCTCTTGCCTTTTCTTTTCTCATTTCTCAGCCTTCTCTTCTCTCCCAGGACTGCATTTTGACACTCGTATGCAGTGAATTGGTCTTTGCTTGCTGTAGCACTCCCATCAATCTTGTGGTTGTGGCTCTGGCCCTTATTCCTCATTCCATAATAGTTCCCTTTCCTCCCCCACCTCTTCTCTTTTATCTGTCTTTTAGGAGAATAATGTCTTTCAAAATTTTAGTGAGAGGGAATAGCAGTGACTGTGAATATTTATTTGCTGTATAAATACTCTGAAGGTTTTTCTTCATAGTGGCCACCCACATTGCTGCATGTTCTGGGAACATCCTATGCTATTTTTCTGTGAGATGAAACCTCATGTGTTTTGCTAATATTGGTAAAGGCATGCTCCAGTGGCTGAAATTTTCATTTGAACTTGCTAAAAATGGAAAATGAAAATCAAGTGGTTTCCCACGTGAAATAAAAATAAAAGGAGAGAGCTCGACTTCTTGAACGTTACCCTGATTTCTCTTCCTCAAGTGGTAGGATCCCTGTACAACCTCTGTTTTGGATGCTCTTGGAATAAGGATGGAAAATGTTTATTCCCAAGCTAGCTCTGGGCTACCATGTATTTTGAGTGAAAATCTGAGGGTTTCTTCTGAGCTGATTTCCAGGAAGAGACCTTGCCCACGGGCTGCACTTCCCACTTAGGGTCTTGTGTAATATTTAGCTTTCCACGGTGTGATTTTTTGGTCTTTCCACACGATGTAAATGGTTTGGAGCGGGACTGAGAAATCTGCCGGCAGCTTTATCTTCCTCGTCTTTATTCTGCGGAATCTCATAGGCATAAACTCCTCTTTAAGCGTTTGAGGACTGGTAAATTCGGTTGGACTCTTTGTGTGCTTAAAATTAAGCTCTCTATACTTAAGGGCTACAGCGATGCCTTACATCTGGCGCTCTGCCAGCACACTGAATATTGTTCATTGATCCTATCGCTGGAACCTCGCCACAAAAATAGCTCCAGTTGTTTTTAATGGATTTCCTACAGACATTGGGAAACCCATTCAAAATAATGTTCGGTCATTTGACACTTCCCTGTCTGTTTTGTTCTAATGAACTCCCACGTTCATGTCGGTCTGGTTGGGGACACGGCGCCTCCTGAAACTTGAAGTTTGACAGAGATGAAGCAATTTCACTGGTGTAACCGTGAGCAGGAAGTTATCATCAATCTCATCTTCTTCAAGCATAACTTACAAGGTCTTTCTAATCTGATCAGCTTTCTTGAACACAGTATGTTGATGACTTGCTTCAAGTCATTCATGTGGAGATATTATACCTACTACATATGATAAAACAATATAAGGCAGATCAACTGCTTATAATCTAATTAGTTTGGTCCTTTCATTTACAATTATGCCTTGAGTACAGCTGTGCAAAATTCACATAATTTGTTTCACAGAATTTTACACATTTTCTTTTTGCTTTGTATAGCTTTATAACTCCGAGATTTTGGCTTTATTTGCAGTTTCAGTGAAATTACTAGCCCCACCTCGGAGCATATAAAATCAGATTTTCTTTTTCCTATGTCTGAACTGTTTTCAGGGTGTAAATGAATCAATTTAAAGGCAAAACTTAAATTCCTTTCTAGAGATCTTCATGAAAAAATACCAAGTGGTTTCAGTTTCACTCCAGATGTTACAGGCACTTTCAGTTATGAATGGATCTCACTCAAAAGTCTGGGATCACAGCTATGCACGAACCACCATGAGTTCAGTAGTACCAGCACATTACTAAGTAAAAGGCCTTTCTTGATTTGAGTATTCCTGCTGTGAACAATTCATCAATAACACATCACAGTAAATGTTGGTTGTGTCCTTTCTGTCCTCTGGATTTAGGAAATTGAGAGCATACAAAATATCCATCTGTCATTTGAAATTATTTTTACTTGCACAAAATCCTGTCAGTGCTTGATAATGTCTTTGACTGGAAATGTGTAGAGTGGTGATGGTGAACTTTAAGAAGGATATTCAGCTTTCTGCTGTGGATTTCCCTGGAAAAAATGTTTTGAAAAAATAAAAATAAACACTATTATAGAGAGATTCCTTGTTCAAGGACTCTACGTGCATAAACCCTTTGCAATGGCTTTTGGCTTTCTGGAAACTTTTGAAGGTCCAGGAGAAAAAACATTCAGTTCTGTCCATTTTCATGGAGAAGAAGGTTGAAGTGCATTTCTACGTCATTGCTATCATAAGATAAATCTATTTCACTTGAGTTGATATGTTTAGTTTTTACATCAACAAAAAATGGAAAATATTATTAATTTTTAGTAAATCTCTTTATATGTAAATGAATTTCTGGGAGATTGAATCTGAATGTGTTTCTAGAGTACATGAAGTATGCGTCTGTTCCTTGTGTCTCTATGTAGTTTGAACAAGGAACACTTTGGCTAAATTTAAAGGTAATAAGAGAATTGTAGCAGAATAAATTGTTTTACTTAGATTCAGATCTGAAACTATTTTACAATCCACATATTTATGTCTGATGCATGAATAACATAGCTTGTATTACTCTTGCCCTTCCTTGAAATTAATGCTTTGAAAACTGTATGTTGGCAAATAGTTTCTTTTTTTTTTTTAATAACTTTACCTTGTATTCCTTCTGGTTGTACTCGCTAGCTGCTTAGTTTGTAAGAAGAAGAATTAGAATGTTGCCAAGACTCGCATAAACAATGTCTATTGCTTTTGGTTTAATTTCTTAGGAAAGAGGGGAACTAATTTTTAAAATAGATATCGCAGGTAGGAGTTATGATTTATTGGATGAGGTCAATATTAAGATATAGTGATGTGAGATTCAAATTGAAATACCTTTTCTATTTTTAAAAAATATATTAGTATCAGTGGTAGATTGTATTGACATTGTCAATATCCCTTATTTAGCATTTGTCAAACCTTTGCTTTAGCTGTTAACGTTAAAATAGGAATGCATAAATTTTATTTACGTTAACAATACATCCAGCATAGTTGTTAGTGGAGGATATTGATTTGATTTCTGGAGCTAACTTGGAGTGCTGGAAGGACTCTGCTTTTTATAATGACTCCAAGCCAAACACTGGGCTGAATGAGTATCCACTTCCTCATTTGTTCAAGTTTTGTACTCCGCTTCTTGTCTTTTCTTGCAGTAATTTGTCGAAAACCTGCAGTTAGGTTGTATGTAACCTTTAATTCAGAGATTGTTAGTGCCTTTGCTTGCCTGTAAAGGATTCTGAAATTTTCAGTAGGATGTGTACTCCTAATAGGGAAATTTAATTACTCTACTTGAGAGTTGCCATTGACATCTAAGTTATGCACACTCCATTCCATCTTGCTAAGGTTCAACTTTGAGTCAACAGGCTACAGCATACCTCACTGGCTAGGGCTAGCACATTTGTTGGTATTGTTAACATTATTATGGCTATGAGGATATGTTTAAGAGAATCTTTATCAGCTAAACCTGCCTTTCTCCCTCTTTCAGTGGCTTGCTTTATCCATACCATTGAATCACATGAGCATAAATTAATCATATTTCTTTTAGTTGAAATAATAAAGGGCAGATATTTTCTCCCCTAGCACACTTAGTAGTGGACTAATTTAATCCTGTAGTTGCGTTCAGATTGGATGGGAGCTGATGAATATAATTTGAGAAGATTGGGGATTCTCAGTCAGGACACAGCTGAGTGATAGCCAGGTGTCTGCTGCACAGCTCCTCCTGTGTGGCAGTGTCTAACACCGTCAGGATCGCTCCACACCCATTGT
>NC_139410.1:32644435-32686935 GCF_905368555.1 Meleagris gallopavo | reverse complement strand
CAAGACTATGATGTAGCCTTTGTTTTTCCACACTGTAGAAAGTCAGTTGTGTCTGTGTCTTCCCCTGATCCTGTGAAACTTCAGGGTCTTGGAGGAACACATTTGGGCCCCAGATGGTTGTGTAAGTGTGGCTCGTCGCCTTTGGAGGCTCTTTTGAGGCATTACTGTGGTGTGGCTAAACAATAGCAGCTTAGAGAAATGAAGACAGGGAAACCACCAGCGTGCTACAGGGTTTTTGACCTTCCTCTGCCTGAAAAGCTTCAATTAGGGTAAGAAGTTCTTCCTTCACCCACAGCCTTTTTCATCCCGAACATTCCCAGACATGGGCATGGGTCTAAAGGTTTGCCTTTAGGATTTAGTAAAATTTTAAAAGTGAATAGTGTTGGCAAGGTGCAGACAGATGTGATATGACCTAGCATATCTAGAGTACTATCTTCTGTGGTACTAGTGCTGTAAGTCCTCTGGCTCCTGAACTGCACGTTAACTAATCAACTGGGAAATCCCACTGAAATCTGTGAGGTTAGTTTCAAAAAGAAAATCAAACACTGAAAGTATGACTGAAAATATGCTGAACTATGGCCTTGGTTACGAACAATATATATCATAGAATTATAGAGTGGCCTGGGTTGAAAAGGACTAAAGTGATCATCCAGTTTCAACCCCCTGCTATGTGCAGGGTCGCCAGCCAGCAGACCAGGCTGCCCAGAGCCACATTCAGCCAGGCCTTGAATGCCTCCAGGGATGGGGCATCCACAACCTCCTTGGGAAACCTGTTCAGTGTGTACACTGGAATTAATAGAATTTGTTTCCAGTTCTTATGAAAGGAGCATGGACCTAGCACCCCTGGGACAATGGTAGTAGTAGTGGAAGCAGTGGTGGCTTACCAGCTACTTGCATTGATGGAACACTGATCCATCGAGTCTCTTGATTAACAGATAGACTGTCTGGATTCTTTGAACTGAAAATCACTAAAGAAAGTCTAGCGTTGTTGGTAATTTAGTCTGGAAAGTGAGGAGTTTTGGGGCATTGCAGGTGTATATGTTATGATTTAAACCTACTTTTAAAGCAACACTTACGGTCCTGAAGGGTCTTTGATTTCAATGTTTAGGTGAATAGAACAGGAAATGTTTAATTCCTGTGGTCTCGTGGATATGGACATCTACATATAACCAGCTGCAGATGGTTATTATCGGTGGTGAAGGAGATTCTTTATTTTTAATTCCCACCTTTAATTTGCTTATATTTTTTCCCCATACTTTTTTCCTACCTTGTGAAAACTTAACTTGAAATAGCTGTTGAATAATGCTGTCAGAAAAATGAGATCGGTTCCTATGGATATAATAGGGAATAAAACCTTTTAACACTAGGTACTGCAAAATGCAGACACGTTTGATACCTCCTTCTACAGATGCCCATGATCTTTAAAAGATGCATTTAGGTCTTGAGGTTATTTAAAGATTCCTATTTTTTTTTTTACTTGTCTTTTAGAATTTATTTAGCTATGCAAGATATCACCATATTCAGTATTTTTTATAATAAACATGTCTAGTCAAAGAAAGCATTAATGAAGCAATTCCCCAAATAAAACAGCCCATCATATCTGAGTTGCAGCAGAGAGAAAGTGTGGTCTTTGTAGTTTAATCAAGATCACAAGACTTGTTTTGAGCGTCTGTCATCTTTAATTTTACGGCACTCCATTTCAGAGTGGGACTGCCAGGGTCACATGCAATTAAAACACAGGCAAGATTTGTCTTGTGAAATCTTAACATAAAAAGTAATGTGTTACTCTATTTTAACTTTTCTACTGAACTCTGTGAACTCACTAATTACTTTTCCCCCTCTTGTCACCTTTTTGATATGACATGTATTTTATAGAGGAGATAGAAGTTTGGATTTTTTTTTATATCATGCATATGATTGAGGATAACAAAATTAAACCGGAGAAAAAAGGAAATGTATTTTTCAGAAATACATTTTTAGAAATATCTGAGCATTACTGCTTCAATTACAAAGGAACTGGAGGATCAAATACTAGGAAATAGCAATTAATCTGCTTAACTAGGGCAGGTAGAAGCGTAATAGCAGACCAGGGATTTTAGTGAAGCCAATCACACAGACTGGAGTTTACTCTCTTGAATGGGGTGACAGGGGAAGGGTAAAGGGACTTTAATGTGGTGGGCCATGAGAAGCACTGGGAGCTGGTATCTATGTGGCTTCTTTATAGCTTTAGCCTGGTTGTTGCATCGTAGTGATCAGTAAATTGCACGGACCCTTATTAACCTTATTGATAAGGAGCTTAGGGAAGTCCCATTCAGTCCAGAATATATTCTTCTTTTTGTTCTCCTGTCTGTCTCAGTTTGCAATCCCGGTCTCTTTGTACAGAAATCCTTTATGTTGCACCTCAAAATTCTGTGTGAGTACTCTGCTCATTTTAGTTGGAGCAAGGGAACTGCAGAGCAGAAAGGGTTGGAGTACACATGGGGCCACAGGCCCATTTAAATATAGCTGGGACACCTGGAGAATGTTTGAAAAATTTCTTTTAAAGAATCTTTTATATTGTTCTTCTTTCAGTGCAGCTGGGGTCTGTGGGGATCAGGGGATTATTTTTGATACCTGTCTAAAAGAGTTATGTCTACACTGATTTCCATCCCTTGCTACTAATTAACCTTATTGTATACAGGAAACAGTCTATTTAATACCTGCATTCTTTCTGTAATGCCAAGTAAAATGAAATCTAGTGTGAAATCCAGTTAGCATTTGCCTTTTTGAAGTCATTTTTGAGTTTCCAGTCCCGGTGACTGTGACCTCAAAACTGAAAGCTTTAAAAATGGCCCCAGTTTCAGCTCAAGAGGGGATTCTTGGTGATTCTCCATTCACCTGGACTTGCACGTGTATTAAATTGCCCATCGTGGCACTTAGCAGTGTTTTCCCAGGGACAGTCTATTTCTGGGTCACCCACAGCCCACATGTTCCTGCAGTTTCTCCAAAGGAAAGGATTCTCATCTTTTCTGTTGGAAAGATCACACTTTGACTCCTTCAGTGCACAGAGACTTATAAAAATGTAAACAACAATGGTAAAAACAGAGGCATTAATGAGAACAAAAAATGCCATTTAAAACATGTTACCAGCAAACATAGAGTATGGTGAGATCTGAGTGGGTGACTAAGATGAATTTAAGCTGGAAAATGGAGAGCAAAAATGTGAGATATGGGATACAGGGTTTTCTGGCCATTGTAAGACTGAAAAAAACCCCAACCCTATGGCTTTGCCTTGCCCATGGGTCCCTAACTGCATCCCTGATTGAGTGTAGACTTAAGGCAGAATTTGATTCTTTCTCTGATTCCTTTTCTGAACAAGATCTCAGACTGGGAGACCAGGTTGTTCTCTTGGGAACAGGACAGTAGCCTGGGTTCAGAGACCTTTAACAACAAAATCCTGAAGAAAAGCACTTCATTGAGTAGAAAATGAAGATCTCAAGAAGAAACTTAGTCAAAACAAGAAGAAAAACCTTTTAAAAAGTATGCACTAATATCGATAGTATTGATCTTTGAAATTGCTCATTTGATTTCTTTGTTATCATCAGAGCTCAGTGGAAGCAACAAAGGAATAGAATGTTAATACCATTATTCATAATCTATTTGGGAAGAATGAGACATATTGTGTTTAATCTTGCTGGGATTTGTTGGATATAGGGCTTGATGGCGAAAACAGTTTTACAGGCTGGAAGTACTAAGAGTACATACATGTTCATCCGTTTGGCTGTGGTCACACTGACAGGAGTGAGGTCTATTTTAAGGAGGCTGGTACCCCTGGACCTCTCTGTATAACTAATCCTCAACAAAAGGAAGATTTATTTTATTATTATTATTTTCTCACTTTCTTACATTTCTTTTGTTTTATACTTATGTGGGTCAATAAAGTAACGTTCATTTGTATTTTTCACCCTTCTTGTGAAAACACCGTTCTTGTAGTGAAAATAGAAGAAATCATCTGGCTTAAGTATAAAAGATATATTTTTTTGTTATTATTGTTATCACTTTTTTTTCCTTCTGCCATTCCTACTAAGCTCCTCTGCAAAACAGCTAGAAATTTTCATTTTCAAAACATTAGTACAGCAAATTGCCATCTTTCTGTGCACAGCATTCTCTATGTACTCATCATCTGAATGATTCCGGATCACTCTCTGGCAGCGTGAGTCACAGCATGCCCTCATGCTTGCCTCTTTTTCAATTATATCTAAGAGGAAGACTGCTGGAGACCCATTTTTTTTCATCTTGCACAAGACCCCAAAAGTGCCAGATCTCATTTCAATGTAGTATTATGACAGTATGATAAAATAGATGTTAACAGGACACTGACTAATATGATCCGTAGAGAAATGATAGAACAGTACAATATTGGACAGATTGTATTACTAATGTACTTTTTATGGACACAACATTCCCTTTATAAACAGGGACCTCAGATTTTATCCTTCTGTCTGATGATACTGGTTGGTGTTCTAAGACATTCTGCAGCAGTATTGAAATGCTGTGTTCTCAAAAGAAATACATGTATTTTATTTTATCATTGGGCCACTTATATCATTCTCAATTTACTAATGAAACTTGGCATTCAAATGACTCATCAGCATGTAGTGCAAAGCATAAAAATAGATTAATGTAGCATACGTTTCTTTACCCATAAAAAAGTGCCTTCATATAATCTCTGCACTGTCTTATTCAACAAAAAGTATGTCATTTCCTTCCCAGAGCAGGTTGAGTTAAAAATGAGCTAAATGTGTGAGAAAGCCATTACTGCACTAATGAAAAACTCGATACTGTTTGAATTTTTCATCACAGGGTATTTGTTCTGCAGCACACAGCACTAATATTTACTGTCACTGGTACTGTATGCATGGTAATTAAGTTACTGTCATCAGCACGGTGGATGTTAAGCAAAGATGTTCCCATGCAAGCTTGGACATTTCACATGAAACAGAGCTCCAAACATTTGTAGGTGTGGATGATGCCTTGGTGGGAACAGGAAAAAAAAAAAAAAGAAAAAAAGGTTTAAAAAGCTTTGATGTCTGTTTTGATGGACCTTGTTCTGGGCTCGTACTCACACAGCGCAATTGTATGTTGGTCACCTATCCAAGGGAGTCACTTAGCCAGGCGTGAGCCTATAGGAGAAAGTACCATGACTGGATTCTATATTTATGGAGTTAGTAATGTGATTTCTATACAGGAAAGGAGTAAAAGTCAGTCATCTTGGTTTCATGCCATCCCTACCACAAAGACAGTGAAAGCAACCTCAGCTCCTTACTGACTTATCCACTGACCAATACCACTGTCACAGCTCTTACCCTAGAAAATGGACTGAGGTTACAAAATGATGTATTAGCAAAAATCATTGTCCTCGTTCAAGCATGGACAGCGATCTCAATTTCCTCATCCCTGGTGAGATAGGATGGTGCTGAGGGTGCTCTGGTTTGTTCAACCCACAGCTCAATGAAAGGTTGATTAACCACCCAGGGCTGCTGGCTAACTCCCTTTCTTCCTCCTCTCATGTTCATAACTTCAGAAGAAATTAATAAATTTGGGAACAGATGCAATACCACATATAGTAACACATAGCTTTTTGATGCCCATAGAGAAGTATGTTAACGCCAAGCTATGAGTTTCAAGCTTTTGCATCAAACCCTTGACCAGTTAGATGTTTTCAGGAGATTTCTTTCTATCACCTCTTCAGGGGGCACTAAAAAAAATCTGAAACATGCCAAACATCCAGCTTCTTTCTGTCAGATTATCTTCCATTTTGACAGTGCCCTATCCTCCCTTGCTTGCTTTTTTCACCACTAAATGATGCAGACCACTTCAAGCTCTTTTTGACACAATCTGGAGGTGAGCTCCTGGAGCTAATTGTTGGACTATTATTTTCTACATGCGACTGTACTCTGACAGTGAGGCGTTTTAAGTAAGTCAGAGACCTGTTCAGAGCTATCTAAGTCTCCGGATTCTCTGGCATGTTTATGTTCTGACAAACCCCACAACGTCCTCATCATTAGGTGGGCACAGAAAGTCCCAAGATCTGACTGCGCAGCGTCTGTCACCCGTGCTACCAGAGTATGCAAGTTCAACAGGAGCAGTTTCTAACAGCAGCATATTTTCCCCCCACCACATTATGCTTGGCAAGTGGCCTGAGACAGATGCACACTTGCTTCTTAATTAGTTAGCTCTTTCCTTCCTATCTAGTGAGTTCTCCTGGTAGCTTCTACAGGAGAGTGGCCGTAGGAAAGGCAGGGAGCACAGCCACTTGTGACCCTGGGAGCAGTGCAAAGTGCACTTAAATTATGATAGAAAAAGACATCCCAACCTGATATTGGAGTGAGAGATTCCCTCTGCTCTGGGGCTCGTCTGGGGTCAAACACTCAAAGCCTTTTATGAATGAATCCTCAACTGTACAGATAAGAAGGGATTAAAAAAAGATTTCATCCACAATGTGAGATCTCAGGGTTGGCTGTGTAGAAGCTATTTGGGCTCTGAAGCAATTAACGTCTTATGCGATTCAGTAGAAATTTCTGCATCCCAGGAAGACTTTTTACACAGTTTCTTGCAATGCCAGTGACCGCAGGGCTGCCTGAGCAGAAGGTGCTGCACTCTCCTGGCTTGGCCCACAGCCCCTGAAGCTGCAGAGATCAAGGCTTACCTCTCTACACTTCTTGTTACAGAGCAACATTTTCCATCAGTGTGCACTGATCATCTGAGGGAAAAATGGTGTTGCTTCCGAGATGGAGTTTTCATCTTTTCTTGCATTTAACAAGATCACAGATTTCTCCAGCAGCACCAGAAATCCCCTATTTTTACAAGTTAACAAATATAAAAATAGAATGAAACAAACAAGTTCACTAATAATATAGATCATATGTGTATAGGCAGAAAAGGAGTTTTGATTTAGGCTCTTTCTACCCTAGCACATCCCATGTCAGTGACATCCCCTCCCACCTCTCCCATACATATCTGCCTAGCTTCCTTAAGAACCGTGAACTCATAGAATCACAGACTGGCGTAGGCTGGAGCAACCTTAAGGACCATCCAGTTCTAACCCCCTGACATGGGCAGGGTTAACTCCTAAATCTGGCTGTCCAGAGCTCCATCCAACTTGGGCATTTAGGATATTATTTGAGAATCTGAGAACCTATGCTGTAGGGGAAGTATTTCCAAAGAGATATGTATTCCCTGAGATACAGGAACACCCTCCTCGCTCCTACTATCTGGTCTTCTACTTGACAGAAGAAACAGATTTGGAAAAATGAAATAGTTTGCTATGTCAGCAGCTGCTCTGTTCCAGATAGCGGAAGAAATGCTTTCCGTCTTCCCTCTTGTTTTCTCATGCCCTATCCAGGGATCACAGAGGATAAGTAACTCATAGCATCAATTCCATTAATGCTTGTCCTTATTCTACCCAAGCCAAAATCCCAATAGTTGATGTACTGTCTGGAGCTAGTGCACTCCCAGACAAGTCTCAAAAATGGGTGAGTCTTTGTCCCTGTGCTGAAGGGTTCTGAAGATGAGAAAGCATACGAGGCAGGAAAATTCTCACCCAGAAAACTCACTAGGTCTCAGTTCAGCATCTTGTGGTTCAGGGAGAGCATTGAGCTGCCCAGTCAGGGAAATGTTTTGATTTCAAAACCCTCTCTCTTTTTTTCCTCCTTATTTTGGGAAATGAGAAAAACGTATAAAAGCAAGTTATTAATAAAACATCTATTATGCCCATGGGACAGAGGTCCTTCCACATTCAGATGACATGTTCAGATGACATGTTTATTGTTGTGATGTCTTTCTTTTCTCTGAGTATGCACAGAACCCTGAAATCCTTTTACATTTTTAATAAGATCATTTCTTTTTTTTTTTCCCAATCTAGTGCAAGAAAACTACATCTGTAATATGCATAATATTCTCTAAAACTACAGCATCAGAGAGAAAGCATTACCAGTGTATCTTACACAGTGTTCTTGGCTATCTACGCTTCAAAATGATACAGTATGGAAAAAGTACAGTACCTCAGTCCTTGACAGGTTCTTGTATTTTCTAATCTCAGGGCATGCTTGTTTAAGGTGGCTGCCTTGTCTTTCAGTTTTCATGTTCAAGGTGAGGCATGTGGTAAGGCGAAAGGGAAATTTGGTTTGCTTTCCTATAAACAATACTTGGGAAACCTGGAACAAATTACATTATGGCATCGCTTTCTGAACCCAGGTGTGTCAAGGAGCCAGGCAGTTTTTAGCTCTATGTTCTCGCAGCACTGCATGTCCTGGGTGACAAAAGGATTTAGACTATTAGAAGATAACCTGTTATCACCTGGACTGATAGGAAACTGCCATTAGACATCAGCTCAATAGAGCAGCTCCTATAGGAGGAGGGTGATGTTGCACACACAGAGGTTGTTTGCTTGGCCGAGTACATCCCTTGGGTGTACTGGATGCAGAGCACATGACAAACTTGTCATTGCTAGATTTAGACATACAAATGTGCTATAATTTCTTTGGAAAACTGTGGCCATTGTCAGCTGCCCCTGCTCCCGGAGGTTGGGGCAGATGTAGGAGATATGATACTGGGAACCCCCTCTGTCCTGCCCTCCCTCCCTCTCTGCTCTCCGCTGTTTGCCAGGGCTGTGGGAAGCCAGAGTAATGCTATCAATAGGAATTCAAAGCACAGCACAGTAGAAAGAGCCACAGAACCAGCAGCACTGAAATAGTGCATCAACGGACCAGAAGTACAACTTGGGTCCTAAAACTCCCTTGTGAACCTGACCCATGGGCAGTGCTAAAGTCAATTCAGTTCTTCAGCTCAGAAAAGTCAAATGCAAACAAGAAGCTTGATTCTTTTACAGGGTGAAAAGAGTTCAATAATGAAAATATTAAGGATTCTTTCACCTTGAATACCTAAGATTTTTTCCTTTCTTTCTTAAGGGCAGAGTAGATGTACAGAGCATCCAGGGAAAGACAACACAAGTTACAAGGGGTGTGGCAGATCTTCCATGCAAGGGAAGCTTAAATTGATTAAGAGACAAATGAGAGGTGATATGTTAGTGGTATATAGGATAGTGAATTGCCAGAAGAGGTCAGTCAGGCAATCCTATTTAGCCTTTCCCATAAATCAAGAGGAAGTGGAGTGCCATACAATAATGCTAAAAGCTAATGAATTTAAAAGTGATACAAGTAAAATATTTTCTTACATGGTGCATAATTAACCTGGGAAATTCATCAGATACCATTAAGACAAAGAGTCTAGCAGGATTAAAAATGTATACTAAGTGACAGAAACTACATAAGGACAGAAATGTACAGAGGATGTTTATCTATTTACATTAATCCATTTACTGCCTGGGGTTGCAAAGAAACATCCCCGTGGGAAAGCAAGACATAACGATTGGGCTCCTTGCATCTCTGCGATGGACAGACTGGGGCTGAGTAATGGGCTGGTGGAGCTGCTTTCAATATGGTCACTCCGTCACATTTTCGAGGGCAGAGGGAGGGTACCTCTCCAGCTACCCAAAAATGCAATCAGAAAATATACAAAAAGGTTCCAAGCTTCTCAGCTTTGAGCAAGTGTAGAAGTTATCACTGGGGAGATGGTCAGATCTGGGAGACAAGAGGAGTGGCTATGAAACTTATAAACAGAAGCCGAGCATAGGTATTGTGTTTTGACACAGGCGGAGGGAACCATGTGAAATTTATGAGTCTGCCTTTTATTAACTGAAACGTGCTCTAAAATAGCTCTAAAATGGTAGGGTGTTGTGGGTAATTAATTGGCATGCATTCTGAATCTGAAGTGCTTTATGATCTCTCTTAACTTACTAAAGAAAGCTGTCAGCTTCTACCAAAGGTGCAAGCTATTGCCTCAGGTTTTACAGTGTGCATGTAGCTTTTAGGAGGTACGTGGCCAGGCTGTATTGCAGTGAGATGGTGGCCACCCTTAATTCCCTATTAGGTCTTACAAGGATCCTTGTCCTTTGTAAGGATAAAAAAAAAAAGTAATGAGGAATCAGATCTTGTATAATTTCAGGTACCTTTGGATTTATTCAATTGCCTAGTTTAAAAGTTACACGCAATATGTTTGTACAGCAATCATACCATACATTCTTTCATTTGTAATGCCTTGTGATGAATTAGCACAAGAAAGCAATCACAGCTTCAGCACCACCCTGTAAGCATTCCCATAGTAAACCCTTGTAAATGTCATAACGGGATAGAAAGTACTGTGATAATGTTGAGATAGCAAAGTCTTTCATTACAGCAAATGAGAACAAGCATAAATACAGCAGCCACAGACATAAAGATGAAGGAAAAGAGGTGCTTACCATTGGAAGACCTCAGGAAGACAGGGATCTCCAGTAACAGATCCTCTTACCTCTGCTGCCAGCCCTTAAATGAGGTCTGGGAAGGGGTGGATCCTGTCTCCAGCCCTTCTGATCACTCAGGTACATTGCATGCACCTGCGCTCCCCTGGGTTGGTCCTGCCTTCCCACCAGGTGCTCAATCACTGGTTCAGGCCATGACTGCATTTACACTACAATCTTATTGGCTATGAAGGGCTCCAGTACTAGATTATTGAAGGATTTGAGTAGGTCCTGTCCTCAGCAGACCACTTGCTGAAGCTGCTTCTTATGTTGTTGTACTCCTTGCTCCTCAGGGAAAGTTTTTTGCTGTTATCCAAAACAAGTGCTAGAGAAGGTTCCTCTGTTCTGCAAAACAAGCATTGCCCTGGGGCCCTTATGTAAGTCTTGCAAAAATCAGAGCTTGTGATCGAGACCTCCATCTATGATTGTGTTCAGCTTCCTGATGCTCCATGTTCCCTTCCTGAAAAAGGAATGCAACTCAAAGGAACCTGCTGTGCAACAATAATACGTACACTCCCTGTGGCTTGTATTTCAGCCTCTGTTGAGAATTAATCGTGTAAAATCTATGTCTGATTACAGTGGTGATTGTGGTCCCAGCTTCTTTCTTTCAGGTTTTCTCCCAAACTCTATCTATGGTCTATATACTGCCTGGTAATTTGTTAGCCAAGCTTCTTGAGCATTTTGATCTGAATGGAAGGATTTGACTCTGTTGCAACATGGGGTGTTTACGAAAACAGACCTGCACTGTGATTGGCCTAGCAGAGAAGTAAAGAGCTATCAATTAAAATGCATGTTAATCTCACTTTCTGTCTGTGGATATACAAATACATATATACACACATACATATATACATATGTATATGTAAATAAAAAGAGATGAAAATGAGTTCAGGGCTGTTTACTGGTATTCTTCTAGCTCGGCAAGATCAGGCTGTGCCATAATTTGCTCAGAAATTCTGTTTCTCAGTTGAACTGCTTGAGTCAAAACTGACATTATTTCTTAAAAAAGCTTAAGTTTCTATCAGTCAATCAATTCATTTATTTATATAAATGAGAAATACTCCTTTTGGTTCTATTACAGATCTCCTCCCGATGTTGTCTTTTACTGTATAAGTCCAAGTTATTAGGACAGCTGTTTTTGTTTTTTTTTCACGCCACTTTGAATAAGAGCTACTTGTTACATGGAGCAGATGCAGTTAAACACGGGGATTCTTGGACAAATTACACTGCTGCATTCTCAGCCTTCATTTTTTTCTGCTTTGCTAATAATAATAGTGATAGCTTCTTGTTTAAATTGTTATGTTTCTCAAACTGAAGCCTAATCCTGAAGAAAAGTCTTCTGCAAGTCTAATTCTGACACACGAAAGATCTTGAGCAAAACTTTTACCCAATCATAGTGAATATTACAGCTGGAGGAGCAATGCAGTGGTGAGATGCGCCCAGTGAGTTGCTCGTACTGGATAGAGGTCAGACTTGGACATGCTTAGGATTTGAAAATGGATGTGTCCAGCCACTTTCTGGCCTGAAGGGCTGCTGGCCAGAGCCATGAGCCTGGATCTTTGACTTATACTAACAGCTGAGGCAGTGATTTTCCCCCAGGGTTAGTGTAGACATTAAAGGAATCAGGGAGAAGAGTCGGATTTGGGGCAGCTTGAGCAGCTCAATGGCAGAGCCTGTTTGCTCCTTTCTGTTGTCTGGATGAGGAAGCACAGATGTCTGCTATACACACTGGATGTACGGGCTCCTCTGATGAGCCCCACTTGTGTCCTCTCAGAATAGGCTACCCACAAATCAAACTTCTAGATTTAATGAAGCATTTAACAGGGAAGTCACCACATTTGTGAATAATTCACATAGATACCCTTCAAAACAGAGAAATGCATTGTGTGCCCTAAAGTTCACTTGTATTTTATTTTTTAAAGCTCAACCAAACTGGTTGATCTTATAAAAAGATGTGGGTTCATCTCACAAGCCATTTCTTGCTTATAAAAACAGGAAAAGAGGAGTCTCCATGCTCCAAAGAAAGCTTAAAAGAAGATTAATTAATTAATTAAGAATCTTTTCTTCTGAGTGCAACAGGATCCGAGTAACAAGTGAACTTTTCATTTCCAGTAATAGCAGAAATTACCTCAATAGCATGATTGTGAGCACCCGTGGGGCCATAATGTGAATGGTCTTTATTAAGGCATAGACTGAACTTCTGACTATCTTTCTTTCAGTCATTTCCACAGGCTATAAACAGGGCCTGGCTTGTTGCTATTAAAAGAGTCTAAAGATGACAATGCTGAAAAGCATTACTGTTTAAGTACTCAAGACTTGATGTTAACATGAAAAATATTTTCTTGAAAGTAAAGTGAATTTGGGTTCTTCAGAACTTAGTTTCCTTCGGAAATGTTTATGTGGAATACTTGTGATATATTGGGACAGGTTCTTGGTTTTATATTTTTCATTTTAATTGCTGATCATTACCTCTCAGCTTTGCTTGACTGTGGACCATGGGACGTCAGAAAACATCTCGGGGCCAGTGGGTTCACACACTTTTTATGTTTTCTCTGTGTTATTTTCTGCCGTGTTAATACCTGACGAAAGAGCCCGGTCTTGGTTAACGATCAGCCCACATTATATAGATATCTTTACCACAAACGACTGCTCTGAGGAATAATCTTTCCAGTATAACAGTATAAGTACTTTGTAAAATGATGCTAAGTAAAAACTAGAGTAATCCATGATCTGCCGAGGTGATATTGAAGACATATCTCTTGTGCGCAGCAGACCTATGCATTAATCCTATGTTTTGGGGTCTTTAATTGCTTTAAATATTTGCTTCTAGATCTGTGTTTCACACATCTTATTTACATGGTTTATTTTTCATTTTGTGAACAAATCGATAACCAGACAGACTCTTTACCACACTGGATTAGTTTTATTTATTCTCTTTGAACTTGATTAAAAAGCTGTCAAACATAAGTCTACATTTTATCAGCAGAATACTTTTACAAAACAGGGTAGGAGATGTGTATAGCTGGAAACATACATTTCAAAATGAAACAATATTTGATATATTCTAGACAGTTACCCTTTTGTTTATCCATGACAACTGAAACTAACCATCAAATGCATAAATTGATTCAAGTCTAGCCAAGTAATCCTAAGGGCATATGAAAAGGCTTTTTTTTTAAAGGTCTTTCTAGATGAATTTAATGTAGTTCACCAATAAAGCATCCTCAGGAGCACAATACAAATGCTACAGAACATGAGATAGCTGGGGAAAGCGGGCAGATGTACAGTGTGATGAAGAATCAAAATGGATGTTACATTAAAATGAGCAGTCATGCAATGTCTTCATTTCATGTACTGCATTGAAGTAAAAACACCAAAGTTCCAATTTCAGTTGTATTTTTTGAGGCACTGTAATGCAAACAATGAGACTGTGTTTTGTTGGATTTTTCTTTTTCTACTAATTTGTTTAAATGTAATAGATTCAATCCTTTTTTTTCAATTTGTGGTGTAGGGGACTTGATAAATCATCATGTTTTTAACTTTCAATCCATATCAAAGAGAAAGGTAAATTATACTCAAATTCCCTATAAACTATGCGGTATCTGTTTTAATTTGTTGCCTTTGATATACATATTTATTCCATTTCCCACCAATCTCCTCAATTATTCTTTGTCTTTCTGTGCCATTGCATATGTTGGTAAACAGCATTTTCTATGGTCCTTGGCCATATGCTGTATGCTCAGCTTGCAAAAAACTGACACTTGGAGTGCTAGCATAATGAAACTCTCAAAGGGTTAATGCGGAATACATATAGGCAAATGTTGACAATATTTTTTATTCCAATGTTTGAAAATTAAACACAAAATCATCATTAAGTTTTCACAAAACGAGGCATCTGTCACTTGAAAGAAAAAGAAATATTTCAGAAATATGTTTACAGAAATGTAAAAATATTAGACATCAAGACAGATGTGAACGTTTTCAATAACAGGCCCTGTCTGTCAGTCTTCCTCAGAGCCGAAGATCTTGCTGTACTCACTCAGCATAAGTTCAACTATCTGATTTTGGTACAGCATGTGGACTGCCATGTTCCCTGTCTCCTTTTCAGGTCTAAGGAGTGTTGGTCCAAACACAATTCCTAAGCTTTGTGTTGACATAAGATTCACGGATTCCTTGGCTGCTATCCTGTTGACGAAAGGAAATAATTGGTTAAAAAACAGGGATGTCAAAGGAGTCGCTGTTGCATTCAAAGTATACAGAGGCACTTTCCTTTCTCGCTCACTCTCCTACTGGGGATATTTATTTGGTTGAGTTATTGAAAAGGAAGAAAAGAGGGAGAGAAGTGACAACTTCTGCCAATTTGACAAGTAATGAAAAGTGGTTCAGCCATAAGATGTGTGTGGAATGGAGAGCTAAAGACCCACTTAGGATTCATTTATATCAGGGCATGATTTTCTGCTGCTTTCTCATGAATGCCCATTATTTCAGGTGTATCTTGTAAGGGAATAACTTCTGGGCTCATGCATTTAGATACTGAAAATAGAGGTTGCCCTTTCTGTTAAGATAATCAAGCAATGTTAATGGTAACAGTTTTGGTGGCTTCAGGGAAAAATCTCCTTGCTTCTTGTAGCATGGTCTCCTGTGCTGAAAGAGTTGGGAAAACATAAAAGGGCCCTTAATATAAAGCTCATATGAAACACATTCCTTCAGCTAATTTAAATCCAATAAAGTTAGTATGCTCAGAAATGGATTGTGAAATTTATATAACTAAAAAGTCTTTTGCGTGCCTTATCCTGACACAAAATTTCTTAAAAGACACTGAGACCACATACCTTAATGGGATGGCTTAGAAAACAATGGTAAGGATTATAACCTTAGATATCTTTATTACTCACAAATTATGAGAGGGGGACCATTATTATTAAAAGTTGATCTTTTGTCTGCATTAAGACTTAATATTCTTGTGGAAATGACATTAAGGATTGAGAAGCCTGGACTATGAACAATATAGGTTTAATGGACAGAGGTTAGGTAGGCAGTTTTGCATAAATCTCTGCAGCAGTGAGTGGGGACTAAATAAAAATCCATTTCCTTTCGCCCTCCAGAATATCTAAAATATCCTAGGCTGGAAAGACTAGTAAGTGAATACACATATATTACAAGTAAATCACATAGCTTTACAAGGAATATGAACTAAATGTAACCTTAATGTGTAAATGTTTGAATTTACTTCCCTAACTCGTTAGCTTTAACTTAAATACTCCAAGCCCGCTTCTGAAGCCAAGTTCTTCTTTTACTCGTCTCTTCCTATTTGCCACTCATTTACCTTTTAAAATCCAGACAGCAATTTTAAAATCATCATAGCTATCTCTGTTTTGCTCTACCTACTGCTGAACTTACAGCAAGCTAAACTTCATGAGACGTGGGTTCAGGTTCTTGGTACACTGCACAGCAAAAAGTGTCATCTTGTGGATTTCTGCCAATCTTGTCATATACCACATTCCTTGAACACTGATGCTCATGGATTTCTCCACATTTAACTAGGAAATATTACTTAGTTCTGCCTCATACTTTTAACTGTGGTGTCCATTGCACAAAACACTCTCCATATGGCACTAATCAGATTGGCTCAATTATTAGTTTCTTAAAATATAGCATCTTTATTATAAATTAAAAAAAATAATAATTATGTTTCCTCTGTGGTAAGATTAACATATCATCACTTAGGAGTCCAAAAAGTCTCAGAAGTTAGTAGTTTTGTTGCCAAACGGCTGCGTGGGTTTTTGATGGACGTCACACATATTTATCACAGTTTAAAAAGTTTGTAATGAGTGAAAAAGTTTTCCTGAATGCCACTTATGCAGAAGGACGTATAAGGAGCTTGAGTTGTCCCTGCGAGAAGAACTTGTTTCTGCTGAACTTACTATAGGCTAGGTGTTGGAAAACTTATACCGTATTTTCAGATGGCACAGACATAGAGAGGGATGGGGGGTTCACCAGGGAAAAATCATACTGAGAAGCTGTACATTTTATAAAATTAGAGATTAATGTAGTCCTAGCCATGGCTTTGCAGTGAGGTGGCACTGACGATGGACAGCTGGATGAGAAACACTTTGCAGGGAGCAGGAGGCAGTGGACCATAGATGAGCAGAATCAGAAAAAAAGTGGTCAGGGATAAAGGGCCTGATGAAGTGAAAGAAGAGGAAGGATCTGATTTCCTTGTTCTGTAAAATTCAGAGCAAGATCATAGAATCAGAATCATGTTGGAAAAGACCTTCAAGATCATCAAATCCAACCATTAAGATGTTGTTTCTGATGTGAACACAGAAAATAGGAGATGGATGGCCAATCGCTGTGCCCTCAATTGCCATCTTTATGAAGCAGAATGATTCTCCTTGCCTTCCCCGGAGATGCCCTCCTGCATGCTAAGTCCTGTTTGACTGATGTTGCTGCCAGCCATGGTCTGCAATCACTTAGGTCTCACAAAGTGAGAGTATGGCATAAGCCTTGATGTTCCTTGGCAATGCCAAGGAACCTGCTGTCTGGTTTGGTGCATCGATGCGAAGCATGAAAACATCCACATATATATGAGGCCTCCAAACTAAAGTTAGTAAAATAATTATTGTGTGGATAAAACCTCTTGAAAATCCTTGATGTTTTCTGTCTCTTCTTGCAATTGCACTTCCTTTCATGATCATAATAATAATCATAAAAAAAGTCTAAGCCAAGGAAACAGGAATACTTTTCAGGAAAGTTTGAGTATTTAAATGATTTGTGGCAAAATACAGATACTGGAGGGAAAGAAGGAAGGAATTTAATCCAGACTGAAGAAAATTTGGGTCTTTTTGCCATTTTAAATTACAAATATTTACCAATGAAATTCCGTAACTGCTGTTTTTTTTTTTTTTTAATCCACCCCCCCAAAAAATAAGAAATATAAAAAAATCAAAGTAAAACAAAAACAAATATACTCAATTAAAACAGTTACCTTAGCTGCTAAGTGAAATTTCGTTACGAAAAACCTTAAAAAAATGGACAAGAATTCCTTTTTTTGGCACAAAAAAATAAAAGACCAGAGAGAGCAATAAACAGTTTGCAACATAAAAAATGAAAGGAAATTACAGAGCTATGTCTTGTCAAGCCCAAATGAAAGGAACAATGATCCATCAATTTAAGATTATTTTAGAAACAATATATAATCCAGTGCTACACGTATCGGAACCATATCAAGAAATTGAGGGCATTATGGTGTGCAAGACTTTTTCCCCAAAAATAAATGAGCTGAATTCCTAATATCAAGAATGGTGTTGGTCCTTAAATATTACAAGCTAGGAAACAGAGAGTACAGATCTCATTATTAATAGTAATGAAATTAATGATGTATTGAAACAGCAGAAGTGTGTGATAGGAGGACTCAAGTGTCAATGGCAGATATATAAGCAAGAATATTTAGAATTTATGCTTTGGCTGTTGCCAAGGCAACTGTGAGCTGGAAAGCGTGTGACTGAGAGCAGGGCAACCCTACAACTGAGAGGGTCACTGTATGGTGAGTTTGGCTTTCTAGTTTCATTAAACCTACACTTTTCAAACTCCCTAAATAAAATTGTTATTAATTTTGACATTTGGAAAGCACACTGGATTATTACTTCAAACAAGCTAGGTGTTAGGAAATGTACTTCATCCATTTCTGCTCTGTAGAAATGACTGAGGAGGAGAAAGCATTTCAACAGTGACTGATTCCTCACCATTTTAATGTTCTTACTGCACATAAACAAACAGATAAGTCAGTGTCTTTAGGGAGGAAGCTTGGAAAGGATCTGTCTTAATGTAAGCTGAAGCATGTTTGGGAGTAGAGCTGCCCTTTGCCAGCTGAGATGGGAATGGTTTCCTCCAACTTAGTACTCTCTTACTGTTCTAAATTACATTTAAGGGTAAATTTTCAATAGGTTCAAAGAGCCTGCTGCTCTTCCATGAACTAGAAATATTGCCTATGATTAAGGGCAACACGTTATAAGATGATGCTGATCCCTAATTTTGAGCAAAAAAAAAACAAAACTGGAGGGTAAGAAAGAGTCATCTGGTAAATACTGTGGACCAGAATGACAGGTGTAGGAAATGAAATTCTCCGAAGCCAGCAGATGACTAGGAGATAAAAGTAGGTTTTCTTGTAAGAACCTTGTCCATCAGCACTCTGCACAATATTTTATTTAACTGGTGAAGTCACTGCCATGAGGGATCAAAACCAAAGATCTAAACAAAGGCCAAGAAAGATTAAAAATATGTAGTTATAAGGAATACTCTCCAGAAAGGACAGAACACATATTTATGACATCCATTCTCTTGGTATAACAACTAACTCTATAGGATTAGGAATGGACTGCCCCGTTCTGTGGGTTTTGTATCTTTGCTGAATTGTGCTAGCAACAACTAGCCAGATGGTTTTATCTGCAAATTCCTCTGTTTTGCGCCAGGGGGTGAAAGTCTGCACATTCCTTTGATTTGCCTTACCAATAATTATCCTCAAATTATCCAATATTGGTTTCCTATATGTAGTCAGAGATATGCAAATATGATGTTTTATCTTCAGAGCTCTGTCCCGGGGATGCCACAGCTGCCTTGTCAACTGAGTTTACTCACCTCAAATATCGCTGTCTTAACAGACCTTATCACCACACTATGATGGGATAGTTTTCATGTAGTAGTTGTCTGATTTTTGATATTGCAGAGCTCATGAACAATTCGAACATGTAAAAATCCGACTTTTACAATGAACGGCATTCAACTCAGTGTATTATGCTCTTCTCCATCTCAAAAGCTGGTTCCCAGGTTTTAAAAAATAACAGGTATTACATACTTTGCTTTAGTGACAAGGCGTTTGGGGGAGAAATCATCCAAGCTTGAAATAAAATCTTTATTGAAAGCAATTCCATATCCATGCCAGTCAGATGCTTTGTATGATCGGAAGAGATGTCCCAGGGGAAAGCTCGGCACAGTAGACAGGGTTGATTACTTGGACCTCCTGTCAGTTCTTAACTCACTGAAAATGGCTGAGGCATTCAGCACAACTTTGTTTCCTTTATTTGGAAGTAAAGTTAATATACTTACCTTAACTGTGCCAAATGTACTGGAAAATAACCTGATAATAAAATGTACCATCCTACTAAGTGGTAATGTCTGTGTGTGTATAAGCACATTTTAGCTGGGCTTATGCAGATGGGTTTTTCAGTGTTAAAAAGGAAGCGTGAGTACAAAATGATGCACAGATAAACTACCAGGTTTCTTCTGGGTGCATTTCCTTTCCATGTGTGTCCTGTTACACACTCTTCCGAGATACAGAAATTACTGCAACATCATTTTCTAATGTAAACTTAGATCAGTTTAGCTATAGTGATTGTTTTTAATTCAGAATTTAAGTGCTTTTTGGTACTAAAAAGACAACTGAACTACAAAATTTGGTCATTGACAGTCATCCTAAAATGCAAGCAAGAATTAAAAGGTGTCCTTTTATAACTGGTCCTTGCAGAGATGTCCATTTCCGAAGGGAACTCTGTTGCCAGCTTAGGACAGACAGCAAAGTATACCCACCATAGAGGAGGAGCGTGTGGCCTATGCACTACTTAACCCATCTTGAGTGACTTACTGAAATAACTGGTGGTTAAGTGAGCTTCTGATGCCATAAGCTCTACTTATGTAAACTGCTCAATTCATTGCACTGCAATGTAGATAAAATTAAAATTTAGCCATAAATTGGGATTCTTGATATTTTATGAATGCAAACTAAACTTCATTATTATTTATGTCCTGGCTTTATGGATGATTTGCTCAGTTGTATTACAGTGGTATTCACCAGCTGATGAAGATAAGAAAAAGCAAATACTATCAGTTGAATCCCTAGCTTGCTGTTTGTGAAATCTGTATGGCTTGTTATGGTGGGGGAGCCTTGTGTGTGTAGCTATAACCTGAGGTTCGTGCTTATTGCAGACTTCTAAAACACTACAGTGACTGCTTTTTACATGAGATTTCTTCTCCAACAAACATACACAGTGCAGAGATCACAGTGGACTAACGGAGTTTCAAGCTATTTTCTTCTGCCAGTGCAAAATGCCAAGGTACTGTTTCATCCACAGGTTAAATTTGAAACAATAGCTAAGTGTGGTAATAGAGAAACCAAGTCACGGTGTTTGATACATTATGAGAGGAGTCAGAAATGGTTCAGCCATTCTTAAGAGCTTTCTTTCACTGAAAACAGCCTCAATGGCTTCTGGCCTACAGAAACTCCACAGGCTTCCTGTAGTCTGTGGGTTTGTATTACATTTCTTTGGGAAAAATCCCTTCTCCTTGGTTGCACTGGGGCAAAAGAATGAGCCCTTGATGCTGTCTTCTTGTGCATACTAAATTTCAGAGCTGACCAATGAGTGGCTATATATAGGATCTGGACAAGTACAGGGAACTGGTGCAGAGTAGGCTTCCTCAGGGGATCCCCTGCTTGCCTTACAGCATGCGCCCTACCTGGACGGACTGCCCTGGAGTCCAGCCTAAAATGAAAATAAGTTAGCTCTGAAGATCAGTTCACAGCTGGCAGAATAAACTCTGAAAAGATGAAAAGCATTTATTCTGGCTTACTCTAGTTTAATGAGAGAGCAGCTTAAAATAAAGTGTTTTTCACCATCGAGTGAACTTTGCTGTATGACGTCCTTTCTGGGAGCACATGTGCTCTGCCCACACCCCGCAGAGTACCTTGTGAAGTCTTGTGAAGAAAGCCTTCGTTCTCCAGGTGACTGAGATCAAAAAGCGTATTTGTTTGTCTAAAGAGACACAGGCAGAATGTAGGGTCCTAGTTTCATAACACGCTTTGGAGGACCTCCCCTTTTCCTCCTCGTGGCCTCCAAACCGAGCTGTTGCCTCATGAAAAGGACAGGGTGGCTTGGTATCTGCCTTATGTCAGAGAGAGCCTGAAACCACGCATGGTCCTGCCTGACTTGTGAGGCCCCATCAGGGAGCCTGGGGAAGTGGAAACCACAGGTCTGATGTGTTCTTCAGTTGTGTGCTAATCAATAATTGTATCTTGCCAATGCACAGGCATTTCTGGGAACAGAAAACTGGCCCACCATTGCCATGCTAACAGATGCACTCATTACAAGTTAGAAACTCATGCCAGAGATTCTACCATCTCATGTGCTTAGGACTATGTCATGTGCTGATCAAGATCATGTCTTGATGAGGTGCCTGCGTTTTCCCCAAAGGACCATAACTCAGATCTGCTCTAGGAAACAACCTTGTGAGAGTGCAGTAGTTCTTTACCATAAAGCTACATCTTTGTGCATCTAATCCCAGCTCCTGATTTGGGCAAAGACTTGGGTCCTGTGCCTCCAAATCATCTTGTGTCAAATAAATGGATTTTGACTTTTATAAGCAATGTCTTTTCACATGATCTTCCTTCATTCTGCAAATGTTCCAGGTCTCCCTTTTGGAACTGACCCAACTGGGTGACTTGTTAAGATCTCCTTTTACTGAGGGCACACTGCCCTCTCTGTCTTGGTTTTTAACATTTTGTGACTGAATGCAAGCTTATTCTGACTAATGCTTACAAGACTGGAGAGAGGAGGAGATCTGCCTAGCCTATGCTATCACAGTGCAAGTTGCCATGAAGCCTGGCACTTGCCGTTTGGGGACAGCTACTTCCTAGCAGTCAGCTGGTGGCCATGAAACTTCCATAAAGAGCATCTCAAACTCCTCTTGCTGCAGCTCCACTCACAAGACGTTCATTTCCGTCCTCTCTAACACCCATGTAGAAGCATATATATCTCAAGCAACAGCAAGCTTCTCTCTAAAGCCACACTGCCACTGCAAGCACAAGTCAGTCCAGGAGAAGGAATGGGAAGGAACAAAACCACCCATGGCAGATGTTAGGCAGATGCTGATACACTTAGAGATGTCTGGATAGTAAAGGCAGTGTGAGACTACATAGAATAATGTATGTTCAGATGGAGATATAATGCACAGAATCCTTTATTGTATTTTTGGTTGCTGATGTAACCTCTATAATTTTTATTTTATTTATTTATTTTTAATTCTGATTCTTTTCTGCAGCATAACCAGCTTATTGTAAAGCCCAACCTGTCAGAGGTCCTAGATCTGCATGCTTTTGTGGCCTGTGTAGCTCAGAAGGCAACAGATGATAGTCTGATATGAATAAAGCTTTAACTTCTTAAATAGCTTATTTTTCAAAAAAAAATCAAGAATATCTTAAGCTACATTTCCTTCTAACATTAAAAATGAAAAGCAGTTAGTAACAATCTCCCTTAAATCAAGAATTATAAATATAGAACCTTTATCATCAGCACAGCACATCCAAAAATGTCTTTGTAAAATAAATCAAATTATATGAGTTAATTGATTCCAGGCAACATCAGCAACTGCAGGTGGAAACTGAATAACAGGATGTTTATTAATGAAGGACTATTAATCAAAATTGACAATATCAATTCCTGTTTCTTTTATTTGAATTCTACCTGCAAAACCTATGGAGATACTTGCCAAATGTTTAAGTAAAAAATTTAAAGCAAAGAAAACGCTAGCACTTGGGATTTTAGCTTTAGATGTAGGGCTATTTGTTTAAACAGTGAAAGGATATCCTAAATCCAATTTGACAGGCAATGCCAAAGATGCCAGTGGTAATTAATTAGCACTTAATTTAGACCACAGAACAACAGGATATGGAATTGGTGCTCAGTGCCATTTCCCCTTAGGCTTCATCTCATGAGGGTCAGGAGTATGCCTGTTGCATTGAAGGTCAGTAAATAAATTGGGGGAACACATTGACGCTGGACTTTTCATGATAGATATCCTTCACCCTTATTACTGCCTCTGGCTATCGCTGATGAGAAAAGGGCTGTGATTGTTCTGTGAAGAACGCTGTGCACAAGGCTGAGCTGAGCAAGGTAATGTTTGAACTCACGCCTTGTGCAGTGATCATGCTGGATGCTCTCCATGGATTGAGAGCTCTGTCAACTTTGCATTGGGCTGGAAATAAACTTCTAACTGTAGCAAAGAATGCCTGAGGAACGCTGACAGGCGAGAAAAATCACTAAAAAGCAGTGCTTAAGCCTGCTAGATTTTTGAGCTCAGCTTTAGATTAAGCATAATTAAAATCAATGCAAAATTTTAAAGTGAGGTTAGAAAGTAGGTCAGCAAGGGGAAAAAAAAAAAAACAACACATTTCCTTATTATCCTCTTGTCTTTGTCTTAATAATATTTGATACTCTTCCATAAAGCAAAAGTCTCATAATAAAGTTGGATTAATGATTCTAGCAGCATTTTTTGGATGGGGACACTGATGCTTCGACATACCATGCTCAGTAGTGGACAAACAAAAAATATGCTGCAAAAACAAAGCAGAGCCACCATTTCTGCTGGTAATTCAGGCATTTCAGTGAGTTGGTGGAAGAGGCTGCCTTTCTACAGCACACCCAAAGCAGAGGAAAACACAAAGGAAACCCTATGGAGCTTTATTCACAGATGCACAAAAATTGCATTGCTTGGTTCAGATTTAGTAGCAAGAAAAACAAAAGGACGATGAGAGTTAATATGATAGCATCTTGTCTCCTCCCAGTAAATTTAGTGCCTCTGCCAGCCAGCATCATGCACTACTTCCAGTAATCTCTACTCTTCTTTCTAAAGAGCAGCTCAGGTGGAAGGGTGCCTGCAAACCCTAACCATGCTCTACTAGCACAATTTTATAAGCCTTGTTCCCCAGCAGAGCTGTTTGTGTTGCTACATTAAGAAAACACTGAGTTAGATATAAGTCCATGTTCAGAAAATTTATTTTGGAAGCCTATAGTTAACAGTTATTTTAACTTTGCTTGCTTAATCACACCCTTTGCTGCATCTCTCTTGACAGTGATTGAAATTCTGATTTCTATGAAAATCACTCACAAACCTCCCACCGACCAGGAGTAGAATGAAATCCAAATTCCACTTTGTATAATATTAAATATTCTCAGTTGGGATGATATCTACTTTTACTGAGTGGTAATATTGCTTTTGACTATGTTCAATCTATAACCTCTTGCAGCTTTCAATTATAGCACTTTTCTGCTACAGTAATCCAACTGACAGTACAAGCTCAGCCCTGACATGACTTACAGCTCCAAAGTGACAACTGGTTGGAATTTTGAATGGAGATGCTAAACTTTGGCCAACCTGCTCAGAAATCCATCTTTTCTGGAGAGCCCAGAGCCTCTTGTGCCAAACTTAGCTGTGTTTTGCTCACAGCACATTGTTTTTGTCCAGCATCAGGAGAAAATTATTCAGTTTTGTGAGACAACCAGTGTTTTGGTGTTGAAACTGGAGAATGTAGCAAAAAATTTCACTAAAGTCAGGGAACAAACTTTTGCTGATAGTTTCTTTTTCCGCGAGGTCCTAAATATGCAATAACTTCAGAAATTGCTTTGTTTCCTGTCCTTTTAAATCTGCAGAGCCCTCTGAATATTGGTCTATTAATTGTCCTTAATCTAAAACCTGGTCTTTTTACACACTATCACTATCTTGTTCTTTGAAATAAAGTCTTCCTGACCCAGTGCTTTGCCCAATAGAGATGATTTTATATGGGATCTGACCTCAACCAGGATTCCTAGTCGTTCATGTTCAGTTCTGAGCTCTCCACAAGCTACAAGTGCAACATATATGTACTGTATTTGTATCAGATTTGAAAGATGCTTTAACATGCCTCCCAGCATCACGATTGTTTCAGCACTGATATTGAACACGAGTAGGATGAATATATCTCTTAAATGCACTAGTGAGTATGTGCCATGAGTCTTTGATTTCTTTAAACTTATTTACATTTTACTAGCCCTTGAGCAATGAATTTACTATGTCAGCATTGTCTTTTCTACTTACACTTTGTCTGTCTTGTCCACTCACCTTAGCTTGATGTTTATTTTTTGTGCACGTGTATAGTCCACTGCACTAAATGCATGAACTGCCTGGAGTGCAGGATTTTTCATATATTGTTTCTTTTTAAGATGCACCCTTTGCAGTACATTAAGTTCTGTGATATTTTCTAGGTTTAAACTGGCTTTTGCTTTTCTTATTTGTTCATTTTTAAGTCAAGCATTTTTTCACATGCGTACTATTAGCAGATGACTGTTGAACTAACTACTTTACACTTTACCAAAGTCTTTAGTTCTCTATGTAGACAGCTCTGCCTCTCTCAAGTCTTTTTCTTTTATCTCCGAAGCTCATTGTTCACTTCAAATGGTCAGACTTGCAATTATCTGCTTCTTTCTGATCCTGTCCAAAGTCAAAATTTAGAAAAGCCAGTGAGGATGCACACAACTCACTTAGTACTCCTAACCCAGACCACGTTTGACAGACTTTGAAGGACTCAGAAACCAGAGGTTCAGTGTTGATTTTTGTATCATGGTAAAGTCATCACACTTGGTTAAACCTTGTTCAAAAAGCAGTGTCCGCATGAAATCTCTCCATCATAACTTAGATGAAAAAAATGACTCAAAACACCCTTTTACCAAGGCGAAAGATATTTGAGGCCTTATTAGCAAATATATTAAGAACTTAATGGATAGAACACGATCACAGCATTTTCGGAAAACCTGCTAAGTTTTTGAAAATACTGATTCTTTGGAGTGTGATGGTTAGTATGACAGAAATCTAAAAGATGTACTCAGTTCCATTTAATTGAAGACAGTTCTATGGAATTTAAAATGATATTATGTCTTTGCTTTATATAATTCTAGGAGTACATCTCGTGAGAATGCTGCATAGGTTAAAACAAACAAACAAACAAACAAACTCATCTTGAGTAGCTGGGAATATGAGTATGTTGCTTACAAGTATATCTGAAACTTGCAGTTGAGGATGGTCTAGGTTAGGTCCCTTACATGCCTAAGGAATCCAAGTGAGATCATGGGTAGTAATGATATTATTTGAAAGTGTTTATATGAAAGGGAAGATCACAAAACTCTCCTGGCCATTTGGTCCATCCCTGTTCCTCTCTCCTCTTTTCCGTGCCAACAAACATAATGAAGCATTTCTATGAGGTAGTCCCCTTATCCATCCTGTCCTCCTAAGCTTTTCAGGCCCACTCTTGCCCCATGCAAAACCGCCAGTGGGGTCTGCCCCAGCTCTCCTCTCCTTACTCCCCTTCTGCTTTGTGACGGTGACAGGAATGTGGTGCAGAAGCATTTCTGAAGACCACAATAGCGCTCTGGAGAGAATGTGGCAATGTCATCTAGTGATGGGACTGAGATTGGTGTAGAAGCCCCGGCTTAGAAGAAGTGATTAGTGGCATCTTGGGGACCAGGGGAGGAGGGAAATAGGCATAAGCTTGGCTGGAGTTAGATTTCTGATTTTACGTTGCACCATAATGCATAATGTACAGAAAGATAAATATTTTCCATTCACCAACATCTTGCTGTATTTTCATCTAAATCTATAATTTTAATTATAAAGTGAACATAACCTGTATCAAATTATGATTTTGTTAACATATTGAATGAGGACAGGAAAAATAAATACCAGATTTTATACTGTACAGACACATGAAGGTATAGTAAAAAAATCTGGTTTCCTTGACCACATTGTCATAATATGCATATATAACTGCTTATTGAATCCAGGCTGTGTAGACAACAGAAAGAACACTGGCTCCATACCATCACAATGCATGCCCACAACAAAGAGGAGGAAAGAACAGACTCTTTCATTGTGTGTGTCTAAGTATTACCAACATAAGGGCTAAAAACATTACCTCTGTCTGAAGTGTATCTATATATCCATGCATAAGTTATTAAGTGGGCTCCCTGAGCAGAGTTGCTGAAAATATTAATATATTCAAATTATATTCTAGCTACTGCAAAAACAGTAGATCAGACAAATATATTAAAATCTCTTCAGACAAAAGGAGTCATGTTATTTATAAAATTCCTACCCTCCCTTACTGGAACACAAACCTTCATTGTATATAATATATGAGAATGCAAGATGATCCTTAGATGTCAAAATGTGGCTTCAAGTTTGAATGTAATCATAAAACAGTGACTCTAATGTTTGCCATAAACAAATTGTCACTGGTATTATGTAACTTAGACTATTCACAAAGCATAAAAGAAGCGAAGAATAAAAGGTAGCTGCCAAATATTGTGGGCCCAATGATGGTTGTGCCAAATTGCGCTTGCAGTCTGAGAATTGCAAACACAGCGTGGAATTCAGATTTGCACTCCCTAGAGCTTGGGCTGCTCCTATGGCTTAAATAAGAGTAAGGCTAATTCTTGAGTCAGTTTAGACTGCAAACAGCAACCAGTGGCTTTTGTAGCCTCCTCTGCTCATTCTTTCCCAGAGGGAAAAGCAGAATAAAAGTTCTTATATTGCTGTAGGACACTGGTTTGAATGGAGTGGCCAACTAGAATGCAAAAAAAACATAGCTGGTCTAAACAGCAATTCAAAAGCAAGCACTTCTCTCAGATCTGGTTTGCTGTCTTGGATTGTTCATCTTAATCAGCATGTGTGGTACCACCTCATCAGTTTGACACCTTCTTGTGAACTCCAGGAAAGATGGCACAGAAGGGTTGCAACAGAAGGAGGTATATCATGTCAGAATGTCTGGTCTGTGAGCAACAATTAATCAGTCAGAGAGAGTTTTCCTCAGCTTAAGCTTCAGGACTAATGTATATCTGATATATACAGCTTCAAATCCTGCTAATGGTTGTGTGAAGACCTTTTATCTGGACAACCCCTGAACAATGTTTTTACCCACCTCCTTTTAAAAGTAAAATGACTATTTTTTTTTTTTTTACCACAGCCTGAAATAATTGAGCAGAGATACTGGTTTAACTCATTATGAATTATTAGTGGAAAAGTAAGTCTCAGAAGTATGTTACAACTGAAATATTTTTTCATCACTTGAACATGTGCCGTCCAGAACTGGTCCTGTTCTACCAGGCACTGGGAACAAACACTTCGCATTCACAGATGCTCCTAATTTGGTGTGGTTTAGAGTGTAATTTAGATCAAACGTATCCATGTAAATGAGTCAGGGTTTCTTAATTAGGTGCCCCTAAAGAAAAAACTTGGACCACATCAGTAGGTGTGGGTGTGGTGCCCACAGTACTGGAATCTTTCTATAGACAAAGCTTAGTTTTGTTCAGACACACTGTAGGCTTTTCTTTTTTTTTTTCCTCCTCTTCCTTCCTTCCTTCCTTCCTTGCTTCCTTCCTTCCTTCCTTCCTTCCTTCCTTCCTTCCTTCCTTCCTTCTTTCCTTCGTTTTTCTTTCTTTCTCTCTTCCTTTCTCTCTTTCTCTCTTTCTTTCTCTCTTTCTTTCTTTCTTTCTTCCTTTCTTTCTCTCTCTCTCTCTTTCTTTCTTTCTTTCTTTTATAAAGCACAATAATAAATCTGTAGATGGCATAGACATAAAGATGCTACTTCAGAGGAGCTGTCTAAAACACTGTCTCTTTGGCAAATGCCTTAAAGTAGGTCATTCTGCAGTGATTTAGGTTTATATTTCATTGCCAGCTTTTTGTTCCCATTACAAGTAGGGTGCATTCCAGTCCACAGATTTCCTCTTCATTTTTCTTCCGATTGGCTTTTATTTACAAGAATTTGTAGATCTTCATAAGAAAATGAATGGCCAATACACTGTTAGAAGTACTAATCGTGCACTTGAGCACAAAAAGAGATGTATGAAGGTGATAGCCTGGAAATGCTGGAATGTAAAATACCACTCTCTGAAAGCAAAAAATATATTGATTCTCTCAACACAGTGATTGAAATGATTGTTGCATCTTTTCCAATGCGTGAAAAATAATCTGCTCTGATGTCATTTCAGAAGTCTCACAAAGCAGGGGCATCCATTGCCCTAGTTGCTCAGGTATTTGCTTTTTGTTCTTTTTTTTATAGTTGTCCCTGAAAAGCATGTGTTTTATGGCTTATGAAAAAAGTAAAAATCAAATAGTCAGGGTCTGTTTTCCCATCAAAGTGCTGGGGGATTTACATGCCAAACTCCCAGCAGCCTTAATGAATTACCTGCATAAATTCCCTTTCAATCGATAGTAGAATAGATCCTATTGTGTTATATTAATTATTTTACACAGAACACTGACATTTTGGCATTAAAGACTTTTTCTTTTTTTTTAAACTTTCAATGAATATCTTAAGAAACTTCAAGTCTATTATTTGTTTTGCAACCTTATTGTGAGAAAAATCCTGTATCTTTAGTCAGAAAAGCACTGCAATTTACCCATTGATGGCCTGGTTCTGGACATTAATGTGTTACGGCTCAATCTCTCAAAATAGAAAAAATAAATAAATAAACAAGGGGGGGAAAAAAGCCCTTTTTGTAATGAATTGAGCATTTTTAATTTTCACCAACAAAACCAATTGAGTTGAAAAGAACGCTCACCCCAAGCAATATTAAGAGGTTACAAAATCTCATAAATTAACTTTGCCAGTGATATTTTACTGAAGCTTGTGTGAGTGCAAACCAGAAGCAGGGCTCCCACATGGTCTTTATTAAACGAAGAGCACTTAGCAATAACTGGCCTTCCCTGAGATGTGCTGTCCATATGCACGCGTACGCCCAGAGTGTGGATATGCATATGGCCATACGCTGGAAGATGCTGAAGGGCTGGGGGAAGCTGAGAGACAGCAGAGAGTAGAAGTGAGAAGTGTTCACTCTGTAGTCATGGGCAAGTGCCCTACTCTCTTCATTCCTCACTTTCTCCATCTACACAACTAGGATAATAAAACTTATTGACCTGAAAAAGGAAGTTCTGAGATTTAATTAATGTTTGAAAAGCTTTTTGAGATTATTTGATACTGAGTAATGTGGAATGAACAATGGGAGCTCTTTGAAACAGGGGCTCTATCTCTCTGTATTTGTGTACTGCACCTAGCACAATGGGGCTGTACAGACACAGAGTCAACCGTATCATAAATATTTAAATTAAAACTATGTTAATTATTTTTATCGTTCTGTTATTTGCTGATACACCAGTTCACTACATTTTGAAGCTTGGTAGCTTTGAAAAGTACCAAGCGTAATTATTTGTCTGATTGTTATGAAAATCAGGGTTTATATTTTTAAAGACGGTTATGAAAATAGGAAGCTCAGGTGAAAATGCATTTCTAATTCCTCATCATTCTTTTCTTTAAAGCCACTAAGCTGTAATGTACTCTTTAGGGAATGGGTGAACTTTGCAAAGTCTCTTACTTCACAAGGCATGACTGCAGAAACCTCTGTCACAGACACCTTCCCCCACACAATGTGAACGCAGAGAGAATGCATAAAGGTGCTCCAGGAAATCTGGATTTCTTTTTTGCCTTTAATTCAGTAACTATTATTACTCCTATACTATGCACACTTGAGCCTGGTGCATGTTGCCTTGAGTCACTAATTAGCAAGGTGACTATTTGGTAGGCCACTATGTGCTTCAGCAGAGAGAAATAGGTTTAACTCTTCTCTCTTCCCGCAGACTGAACCCAAGGAAGCTACAGTAAATAGGACAAGATCTGGCCTTGGTCCAGCTCCTTTGTGAAACTTTTCTATAGCTGAAACAGAGGAAAAGCATGTGCGCAGACAGAGCATGCCTTCATATGTATTTTTCTAGAGAGAGATCAGTTGACTTCATGCAAAACTTCAAATGTTAGTCAGGGGTGCCTGAGTGTCTTCCAACTCTGACCAACCACCCACTTGCTTTGATGACAGATGATGCTTATTCTGTTCACATTTCTAGTAGCTGCTCCTTAAGTTTGTAGGAGTAAGGCTCAGCTTTTCTCTTTGTTGCTGTCCTGTGTCTAAAGAGCAAGAGCAGTTCCTGAGTTGTCTGATTCTAAAGAAAGGTTCTAAGTCATGAAATAATTTAGGAAGCATTCCCTGTTTCCCATGGTTTTGGTTAAGAACTTTCCTCTGCACATGCCTGAATGTGGGCATTTTACTTGAAGTAAAAACTGAATGCTCATCCATGCTTCGGGTTTCAGTCCCCCCCAAGTTCTCTGAGGTTCCACAAATATTTGTGGCATAATCCTTCCATTCATGGTCTTGCTTTTTTCCTTTACATAATTTTTACCTGTTTCATTTTTCATATTTTCATTTTAAATAAAAGACTTGTACAGTTTTTAATGTAATCTGTTCTACTGCCATGTGAAAAAAGGGTTCTTCTGAGCCTAGATTTAGTACGTAAACCTGCTTGAAACTGCTGATATAACACATAATTTACTGAGTGAAAATCACATATGTTTGCTACATCTTTCCTACACCAACTAAAAAAAAAAAAAAAAGAAGAAAAAAAAAAGAAAAAGAAAGAAAGAAACAAGTTTGCAGACATCTCCTACTTAGTATTACTTAAACTTTATTTTCTGATTTACCCTCAGAATTCTGGGTATGGCTGCTGGACTTGTCATCACATTGTCATCGCTTCCTGCTGCGCAGGCTATTGTGGGCTTATTTCTATGCAAGGCTTTTTTTTTTTGTTCCAATCTTTAATAGGTAGAAATAAGTCCATTTAGTTGCATGCAGCCAATGCCTTGCAGAATGAAGCTGCCGTGTGTTGCAAGCTTTGAGGGGTGTGTGTGCGTTTGAGTTGTTCAGCTTGGGTGCTTTCTCTGTCCATAGAGCTACAGGCATGGGGGGAAGGTTATTTTTCAAAACAGATAAACCATGAATCTTGCAATACTTAATACTTTTGTTAGACGGTATATTGGATAGTGGGTATGTCTTGGGTAATTAATTCTACTCTTGATGAGGAGCTTATGTCCAAAATGCATACAAACAGTTACAGGGATGAATTAGGTGGGGGGAAGGCAGTCAGGAAAAAAAATCACCATTCTTTCCCCGAAAGGGCAAAAAGCCCAAATGGTGTATAAAAACGTCTTGCTGTGCTATGTACTATACAGGAAAAATGGAGAAAAAAAATAATCATAAAAAAGGATCGTCTTGGATTCAAAGGTGAATCGAAATGAATTGGCTTCAGTCTGGACAAGGCAGCCAGATAGGCCACAGTAACAGATCCACGTGACAGACCAAGAGGCAACTGCAGAGCTCCCCAGACAACTCGCCTGAAGTGCCTGCCAAGGAGGCAGATGCTGCTGCTGGAAGAATATCTTCCACAGTTGGGCATCTGGGTTCAGTGCTTTCCACGTAAGGGAGAGTGATGGTTGCATCAGGCTGGCCCCGTCTTCCCGTTTAATTATTTCCACATCCATTTTATACTTTTGTAAATAACACGTATTATCCTGTTCTGTGCAGGAGAATAATAAGCAAGGCGAGGGCTTTTGCCTGCAGTGCATCCCTTTGCAGAGGTGCCCACATGGATGTGTAAAGGCAGACTCCAGCTTGGCTGCCCTGTGCTCCAGCCTGGTCAGATGTGAGACAGCTCGGGCCTGGGAGCCGCAGAGCTGCCTCGCGGTGGCACGGAGCTCAACCTAATAAGCAGAGCAGGCTGAGATTCATTAATTTAACATTAATAAGCGCAGCTTATTAGCTCAGGCACAGCGCTGTGTAATGCAGGCACACAGCTCCTGGAGCAGAGCTGTGGCCTGTGCGCCAGCTCGGAGCGCGGCCCATGGGGCTCAGCCAGGCACCCACAGCCACCACCTCCCCTCATGCATCTTGCACTGGGAGAGAGAGGGTCTGCGACCCGCTGCAGAGGATTCTATGCAAAAAAAAACCCCAACCTTCTCTAGGCTTTTCAGTTATACTGCTGATTTATGTGGAGTCTTTAAGTCTTTTAAGCTTCTGGTGCCTCAGTTTCCTAAGAGGCGCGTGATAGCTGTTGTAAAAATAGGCTAGGTGCTGATCATAAATGCTGTGAGATCCTTAAAGAGGGAAAAGTCCTTCTGACTCACCTGAATTATAGTTGTGAGAGTAAATTATTGCTGACAATATTGTCCTATTGGGCAGTGTCTCTGTTCACATCTGTGCACAGAGACACTGCAAGGTTTTTGCATCATCCCATGCCCTGTGCATGCCTGCAAAATAGGAGCAGAATGGTCTGTCGCTTTTATCTGGTAGCTGTGGTTAGTTCACTCTGTCTGGGAGTAAAAACCACTTGTAAACAAGTAACGGGGGAGAGCTGAGTCCTGAGGAAGTGTGACTGTTTCACAAATGTATAGAACATAAACATATGGGCTGTATATTCAGGTAAATACTCTAAGCATCCTCAAATAGAACAGCCTGTTTTATGTAGCCTTTATTTGAAAAAATCCTTACTCTTTTTATTATTATTATTAGTTTGTTATTTCTTTCATGTATAAGTTGTAATGTTGGATTTGGTCATCTTCAGGAAGAGGTAGTAAAAACCTAATAGTAGCTGGACTCAATAATTTTCAGCATGAGTCCTAACAAAGCAGTTTGTTATATTAGACTGGAAAGAGCCATACAATAAATCTGTTCAGCTCCATATTTTCTCTTCTGTTGATATGAGTGGCAGTATAAATTCTATGCAAAATGAATAGGGGACTTTTTTCATCAAATTCAAAATACTCAGAAGAACAGGTACTCCAACTACAAGCATTTAATCTTCCTCCTGGCTTCATACATTGACTTCTTGCAACTTCCGAAGGCGTGGTTTAAGAAAGATATATGTTACTGATGTTAATCCCTGCTGCCAGGCCTTTCTCTTACTCTCTCATCAGCTGCTTTGTCTGGGTTTCTAAGGAAAGATTCACCTGAAGTACATTTACACGTGCTTAATCTGGACTGTTTCTGCAGACTGAAGCACTGCAGAATGGGACCATAGTGCAGCCTTGTTGTAGTCTGTAATTTATTATAAACACAGCATTCTGGGCTAAAGTTGAATTCTCATGCTGAACAGCCATTTGCCACAGAAAAAGCATAACTGAGGTCCTTCAACTTCTCGAAAAAGAAACCCCTTGAAGATGAGTTCCACCTTGGGCAAGAACTACTGTCCGCACAAGCAAATATAGAGTAACATGCCTCAAATTAAACAAGTTTACTTAGTTTTTTCAAATATTTGGCAACTAGAACTTCCTCAGATTTAATAACATAAATAACTTGCCACTAACAGTAATGCACGTATGTTTCTATATTCCCATTTATGGAGCCATGGGGTCATTGTGACTTGTCTTTCTTAATTATAAATTCTAGGGAACATTTTAGCTTTTCCCTATTTTTAGATATTTAGAATATCTATTCTGCTACTACTTCCATATTGACAGGGAAGAGTCCTCTCCTTCCCTGGGGATGTGTTTGTGTGGCATGGGAGACTGGCCTCCTTCAGAGAGACTTAGGAGATCCAACCCATAATGCTCTGATGGCTTAAATACTACAGCTTTCTACCCTAGATCACTGTGTGACTATATTGCATTGGTATACCTTTGGATTCACCATGCTTTCTGCAGTGATACTTGGTAAGAACATGTGCTTATTTATGCAGTACATCCATGCATTCACACTCCCATCAGCAGTCAAACCAGATATTGTGAATATACACCCATATGAAATATTGGTAATTTATTATCTCTATTACAAGAAATATCTTGTTCTCTGCCCTAGCCCCCATTAAAAAAAAAAAAAAAACAAAAAAAAACTGACCATGCCAAACAACAGCAAAAGCCCAGTACACCAACCTTGGTCCAGTTCTGCCAGTTATTCTATACATACACAGTTAAAGAAAATTGCTGTCCCTCACAGATAATGCTTTAAAAAGCCAAAATAGACAAATGAAGCATTATCATCATTTTGTAAACAAGGAGCCAAGGCACAGAGAGATTAAATGATTTACCCAAGGTCACACCAAATATCCTCTCAAAGCCAAGAACTGAACCCAGGTCTCCAGAGTATCAATCAAGTGATTTAACTGTAAGATCAAAGACTTGTTGTGTATACCTTATATCTTTCCCCTAAGACATAGTAACAAAACTTTCTTCAGGTTAGGATAGATGCCACATTTGATGCTGTAAATTTTGTATATGGTATAGGTCCAATGACAGCCTGTACCCACTTCTTGCACACAGGCTTTTCCCAAGAAATAATTTTCCATATTAGTCCTCCATTGACAGTAATAAATTATCATCTTTCTCCAGATAACCCCCAAAAGGAGAGAATATGTGCACAGGCTACCGCAGATGAATACACAGAAAACGTTTTTCAGCAAGGGCAAACTAAGTCCTTCTATGGCCTGTTTAAAATTTTTCCATCCTTAATTAAATAGGGACATTCCCACAGCTATATGGACTTCATTTTGCCTGTTCAGCTGGATGCTACACGACAAGTTAAAGGATCTTTAATATATACGTGTCAGGAGAATGCAACAGAAATGGTCGGCATAAAGGCATCATTCATTTTAAGCTTGGAGCAGTCTTTTATTTGGAGTCATTCATTCATTTTGTCATTCCTGGCATGAAATGCTTCTCTGTGTACAGAGACTGCACTGGTCCCTCAATCCTGCCTAGCCCCTTCCATTTTAAGGGTTGTTTGGCTGAAAAGTGTCTGTGCCAAAATGGCACTAGTTAGTCCTAAATACTGGACAGCCAAGAGGGGAGGAACAGGATCGTGTCCTTCATATGCTTATAGGACCACAAGACCCTCTCTTGTGGTCTGCCATTTCTGCACAGTCATTCATCACGTAAAACAGCTGCAGGTCTGTTTCTGTGAGAGCACATGGTCTACATTCATTTTTACTGTTAATGCCACAAAACATGAAAATCAAACCCAAGGTGAACATGAGATCATGAGTAGACTTTGTGGGCTGAAACCTCTTAAAAACTGAACTCAGTGAGTGCAGAAACCGCATAGGAATGATAAGGAGGAGCCTCACAGTATAATTTCTTTGCCTCTGTCATATCTCAGCAACATTAGTAGAGGAAAGGTGTACTTCTGAGTCACTCTTCACTACTTCTTAGACACTCTGTGTTGTCCCAGGATTCTTCAGGTAATACAAGAGCTCATAACATATTTTTTTTAGCAAGTATTTTTCTGTTAATGCATGCCTCAGCATGAGTGCTAGAAAGCAAAATTAACATCAAGGACGTGGATGATGAAAATATGGTGATCCAAAGGTAATTCCAACTGCAGTCGGAGTAAGTCGGACTTGCACACTGGAACATAGTGAATTTGCCCAATTCAGTGTTCATGAGTAATTCTGATCTGTCTAACTGAACCAAAGGAGGAAAAACTGCAGCTTTTGCTTAGATGTACCGATGTATTGAACAGAAATAGGATATACGTAGGTACCATAAATCATGTTTCGTTTTGCCAAAGAATGTAATTATCTTTTGTATTTTGGACGACATTTCCAATAAGATTTGGACACCACACAGAGATGCCTTTTAAAATTATCAATTATTTTGTACTACAGTTCTACTTACTTCTTTAGATGCTCAAAGAGGACTTCCATTGTGTCATAGTTTGGCCTAGGGAGCTTTTTTACCAGGGTCTTTACGGCTTTTATGCGTGTGGCATTGTCTTGGATTTCTAAGAGGAAAGAGAAGAAAAAATATTTTGAGTGCCATTTAGGATAGTACTTTGCCTAATACTGCATCTGGTATCTTAACAAGAAAAGCCATAATTAATATGTGGTTAAAAACAGAATGTATCATAACTTCCATGTTCTTAATTGAGAGCAAGAGTAATTTACAATGATTAAAAGCCCTCTACATCTAAAGGATGGTTTGCAGAATTACGTTTTTATGCTTTTATTAGACTATTAAACTGTCAGTGTAAGTTTAATATCTCCTAGTAGTAGTAAGAGACCCACAACTTAAGTGAAATTTCACTTCGGAATTACATTCATCCAGTGATCCAAATTCTGTGGTGGACACTCTTCCTATGTAGTCCTTGTTTCCTTTATTCTCATCATAATTAACCTACCTATATTTATGAATTTCTATCACTAGCATTACACCTTATTGTGTTTGGAAATATCAAATATTTTGCTATTCATTTTACTCCTACTTTCTTCATTGATACTCCTACAAAACAATTTGTCAATTCTTTTGAGAAATTATTCCGCTGCAAATTTTCAATAAAAACTCGTTTTTTATTTTACTCTGTTTTATCTTTCACTGAGGAAAGCTTAATGGATTTCAGTGGGATCAAAACACTGGGATTGGGAAAAATTCACAAGGATACATTCACAATTTGTCCATATAGAATATGTGTGAGGAAATTTAGTATGGTAAGAGCTTATTATACTCTTTTTAAGCAAGTGTCTGTGCTCTCTGTGCTGATTAAGAAAGATATCAGGTTAGTTACCAACTTCCCTACAGATTCTCGTAAGATTTAATTGTAAAATAAATAAATAAATAAAAACCAGTGTCACTAAACCAAAGACAGCATTCCGTGAGATTTACAAAGATATATAACTTCACTGTAGGTCTCACTGTACCAATGCCATAGGTATTGCCATAGAGGAGAAGAGAGATTTAGCTCTGCACTGAAGAACAGAATTCGTAGAAATCATACAAAAAATCATTTTGCAAATCAGCCTATTTGTTAATTGTTAGCCTATTTTAAAAGAAGAAAAACAGGCAACATGTGGTAACTTTAGTCAGCATTTCTGAACCGAGAATGATAAACACCTCTGCCTGGCTCTGGCATTTATCAGTACTGAGATATTATTACCACATAGAGTCACAGCATGGTTACTGTTATCATCAAATAAAAAAAAGAGCCAGCTAATCTTAATGGTTTGTAAAGCCGTTACCTGCACTGGTCTGACATTTATCATGATCATTTTACCACATGAGTCCTACATTGCAAAGGTATTTTATCTGGAAGGGACATCACTATGAATTATTATTTGCAGCTAGGTAGAAAATTGTATGTTGTAGATACCTTTTCTCATTATAAATCACAGTCACATTTCAACATTTCCCACACAAAGCTGCTGAGCCCAGGCTTTTTGCCATAACACTTATTCTCACTCCCTTTTATAGTTCCATGAAAATACTGAGTACTCTTTCATTAAAATGGTTGATACTTTTTGTTTGTTTTTAAATGCTATATACATTTTTTTTTTTGTTGTTATAAAATAATTTCTTTTTCCACTCGAGAAAGTGAAGAGGACAAACTGTTCTTTTTATCCCTTTTTTTTAGTTACTCTTTCTTATTCTTATTTTTTTCATTAAAGCTTACTCTTGCTTCAGTTTAATGGCTGAGCTTGTCTTTACTCTTGACCTTGTTGATGGAATATTTAACAGATCAGATGCAAGATCTTATGTTTCAGTTTCAATACCTATGCATTCGCTTTTCTTCTATAAAGCTCCAGTTTCATAGAAATTTTCCCCATTCAGTTCCCTAAGTAGGAAGGTGATTTTTTTTTTTTTTTGGGGGGGGGGGGGAGGGAACTGTTTCTTTACCATTCTCAAATGGAGAGGGTAAATCTTTAAACATGGATTAATATAAATAGCCATGAAGAAGACATTGCCCACTGTGCTATGCCATGAAACCTAGAAATACGTCGTGCAGGAAAACACTCTGAACAGCTGCTAAATTCTCCAGCTAAGTCTAGGAAATGAAACAGACCAGTTTTGATAAAGTGAAATGCTATCTTTCATTATACTCTATTATTGTGAAAATTGATGAAGTTCTGGGGAAAAGATTCCCATTTATGGAAGTTAGACGCTTTGTGAAGATTTCAGAAGGAAAATTGTAGTCACGATCACTTTTGTAAAATCAAGAATGAGAGGACATTTATTCTTTTTGCATTTCTTTTGGAAATTTGTAAGAAATTTGTAGGTGATAATTACAGCAGATACTCTAAAGTGAACACAGATGGCATTCTATGTAATATTTTCATAGAACGTATATTTAGAATTTGGGTTACTGTCTTTAAAAATAGGGCTGGCTTCCTTTAACAGAGCAACACAGTGGAGATGCTCTCTTGTTTATATTTAAATAAAGAATGCATTGAAAGAACACTTAATATTATATAAGCTCTTTTGCAAATGAGCTTTGGATAAACATTTGAGCATAGAAGAAAACACGATGTGTCTGTAACATTAACAGTGGCTAGTTAAAAATGAATGAAGAAAGTAACCTCTAGCACTCGTGTCCATAAAGAATACTTAAGCAAATCCCCCAGAATCTTTCTTTTAATCATTAATTTTAAATGGACATAGATGTTTACAACAAGCCACTTTGTTTCAGAACAGGAAGTCCAGGGTTTATCTCCAATAACTCACGTTTGCTAGGAAGGGATGTATGTCTCTAACCTGACATGCATTCATTATTTTGTAAGGTACTGGAGTCTGACCCATGACCCTCCTCAGACCTGCTGCATTATTCATGTCTGATTTACTTTGTATAGTTTTACCCATTTCCCTTTACCAGGCGTTTCAGTTGCTCGTGCATGTTTAATGTTAAATGGCATTTATGGCTCACATTAATGCCTAATTTTATCACGAGCCATGGTTTCTTTTAATGCTCTCAAGCCTCACATCTGAACTGCTGAAAAAAACAATGATTTATGATTCTGCATAAAATATCAAACTATTGATTTATCATCTAATCTTTTTTTTTTTTTTTTTTTTTTTTTCAGTAGCATGCTTTTCTTGTTTTCTTCCAGGGCTCTTCTCACCTTGCTTTGTATTTTTGGATAAGACTTCTACTGTGGTTAAAACGTCATACACTGTTGCTACAGCAAAATCTGCCAGCCAAGAGTTTTTTCCAACATTTTGTGACTGATTCAGCTGCTGAGAGAAAGACAGATCTTGTTTGGGGCTTTTTTGATTTGTTTCCTTATTTCTTTCTTCTCTCTCTTTTTTTTTTTTTTTTAATCGGGACTGAGTGGGTTAGGTGGATTTTTGAGTGCTAATGAAATTGTGAGACTTATGGCGCTGGCTACAGCCAGCCGTAGTGTGGGCAGACGCTCTGTGAGCTTCCCCACTGTGCTGCTGTGCAAGCATCCCCGCTGTTCTGTTTGCTATAGTTTTAATGTCTGTGAAAAATTCCTGATGCAACTAAATTATGTTCTGCCCTCTTGTTTGTATAAATAAACACCCGACTTAGCCAATTCATCTTGCTCTTGCCCATTTTAGAAGCTGGCCCTGTCACACAATGCTTAACCCCAGTCCTTGATAGCTTTGGTGTTATCAGGGAGTGAATATTTGCTTAAAAGACAGTGTAGTTTTGGCTTGATGTTTTTTTCAGGGATGTCAACTGGCCCAAACTCTTCCTTCAGTGGGTAAATCTTCATATTCTGCAAGTCACGCTGGGTAAAATATACAGACTTGTACGTATATATATATCTATATAAAAATTATTTGTAATACTTTTAGTGCCAGGATTTTGGATTTTCAAATATTACTGTATGCAGCATAAAATTCCCAGTTTTAATCACGTGTCATACACTGAGGCAATTGTCTCATGGAGATACATTGTAAAATATTTTCTTGCTTTAAAAAAAAATCTATAAAAAGTGTTCAAACTAACTAATGTTTGCTATAAGGAAAATAACCAATTTGTGATCTGAATTGATTTTACTTTTTATTAATGCCTCAGAAATAGATGTTGCAAAAGAAAATGAGAATTGCATGAAACCTCTCTATATGGGAAACTGATAAATTCATCCTATGTGATATAAAGTGGAGTTTACAATGAATATTCATATAACTTTTGCAATCCATAAGCAAAACCCAGGACAATGAGTTTGCAACCCAGTCCCATTTAACAAAAATATATGTGGAATTAATGGGAGAAAAACAGCAGTTACAAAAGTTAAACTTTAATGCATCAAACTCCAGGTGCCAGAGTTTGAGGGAAATAACCAATAATAGTCATTTTTTACATATTTGATGGGACTGATTATGCAATGTGCAACTCTAAATGGCTTATAGCACATTGTAGCATGGTTCCATCCCATTGGCTACAGTAGGGTGCAGGCAGATGGATGACAGTGACAAGGAGAGAAGTGCTTTTGCTTAGCCGTGCGTTAAGATGCCATCCAGAAGCTCTGTGCACTGCAGACACTTCATTAGGATGCCAGGATAATGGTAAACTACCACTCAGAGTGACACCCCATTTCCTGCTTACTGAGCTCTCCAACCTCGGCAGATGTCAACAATCTCACAGTGCTACAGAGCAGACCTAACTTTCCAGGCACTTTGACTCCAATTTTTTTCCCTTAACAGTGCCATACATTACATGCAATATGTAACAGCAAGTACCAAACAGAAAACAAAATTTGCTGCCCTAATTATAACAAAGCGGCATCTGACTTAGGTACTGCATGCCCAGCGTACATACAACCGGTTAGGCAGCATAGAAGAGGAATGATCTTTGTCAGTCAATTTTGGGGGTTAATTAGACTTAGGACTTTGATAGCTAATGGTTTGTCTGATCCCAACTGGAACAATCGTGCTTTGCTGCTAACTTCTACCAAGCGTTGGGAAAATGTGCCGAACGCTTTCCTGGTATTTCGCCTTGCACGGGGTTTTCTGCACAGAAAGAGCAGACTTGAGCATCTGGCCGGTGTGATATTTTCTCTGCAAATGCACAACTCGAGGCCGTCGTGCACCTCCCCAACAGCAGTTAGAGCCAGCAGAGAGACAGCGCTGCGACGCTTAACCTGCGCTCCTTCCCAGGGAAACACACATCATTCCTCGTGCTTTCAAAAAACGACTTTCAGACACAGAAACAGCATCTGTAAGATCACAAATTCTAATTTAATTTAATTTGTTGAACCTATCAGTATGTGTTTTTAGAACCAGGAATTCTATTTATTCTATATACTTTTTTTTTTTTTTTTTTTTTTTTTTTTTGGCAGTATGATGTCTCAGCAACAGTGCTCTGCCCTACCACAGCTACTTATTTTTGTTGCATGGAGGGCTGGAAGCACGACAAGGCATCACTGCCAGACCAGAGAGCTCAGGAAATCCCCACTCCCCTCCTCTGCATAGGCTTCTGTTGTCCGCGGTACCTGCACAAAGGATGGTCTTTGGTTGGGATCCCCTGATCCTCACCCATGGAACCTGTTGGGGACCTGGTGAAGGACAGCAATTTGGGGCAGAGAGAGACTGCAGCAGCCTAGGGGGATGGATGGGGATGAGGTGGCAATGCGTATCTTGAGTTTCATCTTGCACAAAAATTCAAACACTGAATGGGAACCTTCACAGAACAATCACAAGGACGGGGATGTATCCTGT